>NC_064755.1:8370914-8645914 GCF_011397635.1 Epinephelus fuscoguttatus
ATGTCTCAGATAACCAACTCAATTGGAAGAGACTTGTCCATTCAATTGGGTTGAGAAAGAACAGTGGAAACCTTTAATAATTAATTCAATAGGAAAATATTGGTGCCTAATAACCAAGTAAACACTTCTTTCTGATCATTCATAAATACAGAATACATTAAGCCTCTGCTACTGCTACGTTCTGATGTGAGTGCAGTATCCTTATATAGATTGTTGCTACAGGCTGCAATGTGAAGTCACTGAACACAACAATCATCCATTGTTACTGGTAGTCGTAGCCTGCATATGACATGTTTAGGAAACACTGGTAAGTTGTAATATCTACCAATAGTCTGCATATGAGGTGTTGAGGGGACATCTGTGATTTGTAGCTACAAAAAAAAACCTGGGGTTACACTTAAGCTACTTACCACTAACTTGTATTAACAGGCGGAACCAGTTATTCTCCATCGAGATTTGGCATAAATTTAATTTTCTCAATAAGGTTGGAGAGAAAAAATTCTTCTGTTACATTTCTGGAAGATTATATTCTTCACAGCAGGCAGAATCACTTTGAGCAAGTCAAAAGAAAATTACATTCTAATCAAAAGCTTTAGGGCATGTAAATGCACATATCTTATCATTTCACTTTATTGAGCCTTAATGTCAACAGTTAAGTTGGAATCTCTAATTAGAAATTATTTTAATTAGATTGAAGAAATATTGTCCGTGCAACCACAGCTAATATAAGTAGCTTGACTGATGAGGAACACTGAGAACATGATTCCGGGAAAAAAAGAGACAAAGGCTAAAAAAGTGTGAATATTCTGCATCAATGAAGAAAGTTGATAACACAGGATCATCAATCAAAGCTCCAAGAAGTGCCATAGAGTTTAATCAACCACTCCACAAAGAGAGTGGATCTCAAAAACACTGAGAAAAAAGGTTTCCAAAGGATTCATTGCAGGGCTGTTGCACTGGGTTGATTGTGTACAGTATGTGTGTCTAATAAACGGGTAACTCACAAAAGTTAAATCTCCTTACTAACTTTGAATTGCTAGCCATTACAGAGAATCAATATGCTCCATTACTTTTAATGAAATGAAATAGACTTCCTTTACTGAGAGCAGTTATGGGTCAAAAAAGATTAAGCTCTAACTCAGTTTTGTCCATTAGGAGCTTTTAACATCATTTTATGTGTGCGAGCGGCAGAAAATATATTTCTCTCTTGATGATGTGCTATTCTTGGCACTTCATCGATCTGTTTCTGTTTCTGATTTATGATTCTGTTTTTTATTAAAAAGAGTCTGAAACCAAAAACCTGGTGTGTCAGCTCAGCATCAGCATATCTGAGCAATCACAAAGCGTTCCACTGGTTTTCTGTGTGATCATTTCAAAAGTCAAAAGAGTAACAGCAGCTTAGTCAATAAGTCGAAGAGATGAAGTGTGTTTGTGAGACAGATTAGGTTGAGGTGCACAGTCTCCATCTCACTCTGATTTATTATGGGAGAGGTGTGATGGGAGAGAGGGATGCTGGGAGGTGGGGAACGAGGGATTGAGGTGATGGGGTGTTTGGGGGGGGGGGCTGCAGGAGAGGAAGACAGTGATAGAGAGATAGAAGGAGGGATAGATGAAGGGATGGTGAAGAAGAGAGGGAGGGTGTTGGCCATCTGTCCAGTGGTGAGAGCACCGTCTGGCCAGGGAGAGAAAGTGGCCCCTTGGCTGACAAAACACACGTACACACTCACATACACACGCCACATGTATGCACAAATTGTGCACAACACTCACACAAACATACACAAGTATGCATGCACATGCAAACGCACACAGATGCGCACAGACCAGAGGCACGCTAACTTGATACGTAAATAAGCTCACACAAACATACATGTGCATGCTGTAAAAATGCAGTTGTGTTGTATGACTGACAACAATTCAACCAGATATCACATAGATGTGATCAGAATGTTGCTCTACCAACTTGAGTAACTTCAAAGCACAGGACAAGATTATGTGCTGCAGTTGCTTCACTACAATAAACATAAAGTGGCCTTTGGTATATGACGTCATGCAGGACAAAATAGCACCACCACTTTTTTCATGCTTTATGTTCATAATACGCTACACATCAGCTGACAATTGACTGAATGTGAACTAGAGTTCTCAGTACTTTTAAGGGTACCGACTGAATTACATCTGCACTGATGTGTACCAACTCACGCTAAATCCATCAGTGCTGAATGCTGGTACCTGAGAGAGCATCTGGGTGAGCTCCCTGGGTTTCGGCAAGAGGCGAAAATGTCGCAAAACATCCTGTAGCCTGGAAGCCAGCCATGGAGCTCCAGAGCAGCTCTGTCTACTGCTCCAGCAGCTTCCCAGTGAGTCAAAACTACGTGCAGTGCAGCACCAGTTTGCCGCCTTCGGTTTCTGGCCTATATTCTTTTCTATATTAATTTAGTAATAGCCTAGTGTCACTGCTGGATAAGAACACAAGCAAGCAGACAGACAATTAGCTCTAAGTGTCATTAGAAAGGAGCAGAGAAGTAGAGCTGCTTTTTAGGCAAGTACGTCGCTCCTGCAACTCGCTCAAAAATTAAATCTTTGTTATTACAGAAAAAGTAAAGTACCAAAAGTTAGGAAAGAAATTCCATAGTCATCCCAAACTGAACTTTACGGTATCAGTGGGTGCTGGTAAGGAATTCTAGGTACTGGAAACGGTACCAGTCCAGATTTGAATGGTACCCAACCCTAACAAGAACAGTCTGATCTAATATCTTAACTCAGTGACAAAGATCAAGGCCATGACCAGTATTTTGGTCAAATCTACCAAGTTTATTTTTCACATTTGTTTTAAAATGTTGTTTTATATGTTTTTCTTATTCCTCAATTTTAGGAGTGGACAGAAAATTTCTGATACTCAGTCCTCCACTTTTCCTGTCATTCTCATCTCAGTTATGGCAAAAATACAAACTTCACACATTTATAAATGCCTTTTGGTGAGAAGCACTTGGAGGTGTAGTTGGGTTGCAACACACAATTTAAAACTGAGTATAAATTAATTAAAATTTAACCTGACTAGGTAATTAAAACCAGTAATAACACAGAATAAACTGTTACATGTGATGCTGTCAGCTCACTGCAGATGGGCCTCAAGTCCAGCACCTGCTTACTCTCAAGATCTAGATGTTCAGGAGGTTTTTCCTGGAGCCGAATTATCAGCAGAGGTCTCCTCCTCTCCAAAACAAACCAGCCCAGTGATTTCAACTGGTAAAACACTGATTAAAGTAGATTCATGTGCAACTTTCCACTACAGTGGCACACACCAAAAAGGCGAAAACGCATATGGCCATATCTACAGCCAGTATTTCACTTGTCCATTCTGGGCTACTGTAGAAACATGGCAGTACAATATGGCGATCACTGTAAACGAGGACCCACTCCCTACGTGGATATAAAGGGCTTTATCTAAGGTAACAAAAGCACAACAATTCTTGCCCCCTAAATCCTACACACTGGGCCTTTAAAATATTGTTCTTTTACTGAAGAGAAAATTCCACTTCTTTTTTAAAGGAATTTTGTATAAAGTGTTAACATCTTATAATAATTCAAATCTCTTATTTTTGGGACAAAAAGACTCCACAAAGTATGGATTGGAACCTAGATAAATGCTCTCTTCAAATTGGAATGTGTTGTCTCAGTACAGCATCTCCTTCATGCCTTTGAAAGCAAGCGTACACGCACAAACAACGGGCACACGCACACACGCACGCACGCACGCACACACGCACACACACACACACACACTCCCCAGGGTGCCCTGATGCCAGAGGTGAGGGCAGTGCCAATTCCAGTGCATGCCAACACAACCTGCTGTCATAGCAACAGAGGGAGGAGCCAGATGAAACCTCTCCATCTTGCACCCCTCTGTCCTCATCTCTCACCCCATTCTTTTTGAGTGCTTGTTTTTTTTCTTGTATACTCATCCTTTTATTTGGTCTTCAGGCCTCAGTCACGGTGCAGTGGGATAAAGAGAGAGTATGGGTGTCAGAAGAGAGGGAGATAAAGAGACCAGAGAGGCGAACACAGTTGGTGGTGTTTCTATTTGCACATGGGTCTCTACACACGGACAGGATAATTATGTGTCTTCTTATGGATCTCAGAGAGAAGCAGATGGGGGGCCTAAAAAGAGTAACTGTCACTGTAAGATCCTAATAGATACTGTAGCTGTTATGATCATTACCACTCTGAAACTGTTGCAAAAGGCCTGCTGGGTAGGCCATAGTGTGCATGTGTGTCTGTCAATGTGTGTGTGTGTGTGTGTGTGTGTGTGTGTGCTTGTGTTGTGTTTTTAGCATCATGTCATGAAGTCATGACGCTAAGTTTTTCAGTACAAAGGCAGGCCTAAAATAGTACATTCTCAATGAGTCACTACCAAAAGCACAGGTGCACACACTGGGTTGGCTAAATCTGACAACAAATCTGCAATCTGTCCCATCTCCATTTGCCCTTCCATCCACACATTTGTTACATCCAAAAATGAGCTCTGTGAAAACACTTCTCAGAGTGAGTAAATCTGAAAACAACTGCCTCATGTTGTGGACAGAGGGAAGGAAGCCTGTCCAAAAGGAAGACGCTCAAACACATTTGAGCCCTTGCTGGCAGAAACGTTAAGAAGCCCACTTGCTGTTGTCTCAGTCTGTTATCACTCATTTTATATGTTAAAGCAAAGCACAATACAGCTGTTTTCATTAACCTGGATTTATGCTTATGTTGTCAGAGATCTTTGCAAGCACAGAATAGCGATTCCAGTGATTTCTTTCAGTGTGGCAGCACAGAAATTATTGTTCATTTATGATCCACAATCTAACAGAAACAGAAAAATGTTCATCAGTGTTTCTCCAGTGTGTACAGAAAAGTTTTTAAAACCAACTGAGACTGCTAATGTTGATGCAATTTTTACATGTAAAACTGTTGGGTGTATCCGCATTACATTAGCTGGACATTAGGGTTGTAATGGTTTGTGTATTCGTACGGAATCATCTCAGTCCAGGGGTCACGCATCAGCAGCCGCATGGAGAATACACGGTATGTATGACACGTAGATTAATGCACATGATGTAAAAACTCAAACGCAAGTTCCGGGCAGAAACATTTAGCCATATGCCGTTAGCAACAGGTGCTGAGGTTTACACAACAAGCAAGTGCAAAAAAAAAACAAAAAAAACACCAAAGCTGAAAGACCCGCCTGCAGGTTCCAAGTCAGCTAAAATAGCAAGAAAGAGTTGTGTATAAGACAAGGATGGTGAGTAGTTGTTGCTCCACCATTGTAAGGTATGTGAATGGAAACACACCCACCATGCTAACACAAAGTATGAACACACACAGGAATGATGAATGTTTAGGTGCTTTGAATCTTTGCGGGGCGTTTTCATATTAGGTACAATTGATTCACACCGTGCCCGAGTACATTTACCCCCCTTTCTTCTCCAATGCTGGTCAGCTTTCACGCAGTCTTCACAACGAGGAGAGGTTCTGCTCCTGGCTGAAGGAGGAGCTGCTGCTGTCAGGTGCAAAGCTCTCCACCTTCCTCCAGACTTCCAAGTGCTGTCTGATATAGTGGCATTAGTATTAAATTGAGATACTTTAAATAGCAGTCCACTTCCATGTTGTTAAGTTGGTGTTCACACCTGATGTGTACCGTACCGGAACACACATGAACTATACGTATACTACAAATTGGAATTTGGGGTCAAGTCGGATGTTGGCACGAGTACCTTATGTGAAAATCACCTAACTATAGCTATAATAGACCTCTTTGCAACACTCCTCATAACGCACAAGTTTTATTTTGTATTATTCAAATTATTTTGTATTTTCAATTTCATATCATAACAGATGATTTTCAGTTTTATAGCCTTGTGACCTGTTACCTTTTGGGAAAGTATTTGTTCAGTGTTTGTACAGTGTAAAACAGATGTGTTTGAAATGTTTCTTATTTTTATAATGAAAACAGTTCACCAAAATTGCCAGTAGGCAAAATTCTCCCTCCAGTCCCCAGCAAGAGGATTTTGTCTGTCTTTGACAGTTTACATTTAAAAAAAAAAATACATATCCTCATGCATTTGTTGTATTTTGGCTGTACCGAACTCACACTGAACCGTGGCTTCTTAACTGAGGTATGAACTGAACTGTGACTTTTGTGTACCCTTACAAACCTACTGGACATAGCTTTATAAATTCATCTGTCTTGCTCATCTTTCCTGTGTTTTTCACAAAACTCCCTCACATCTCCTTTCTCCTTTTCTATAACACCCCACCCCCACCCCAACCACACCAGAAAGAAGCAGCAGGCCTACTTAATGAAAGCAGGCAACTCCCATGGGTGCTTAGGGTGCAGAGGGGTGTGTGTGTGTGTGTGTGTGTGCGCTGGGGTATTGATTGAATAGTACGACAGTGGTCCCTAGCAAATAGCATGTGTGCACCATCCGCTCACAGTCTTTCTTTCACACACAGAAACACACACAGACACACACACATCAGCAGCATATAGCTATAGTCACTCATAGGCATACGGACACACACGCATGCACACACACGCTCTACAGAGAACCATTATCTCTGAGTCACAGACTGTCCCTATGCCAGGAATAACTGCACATTTTTTCTCTCTCTCAGACACACACACACATACACACACACGCACAAACACAAACCCTCCAATCCCAAGCTCAGACAGCCTGTTATATCTTACGTCATCCAGAAACACACAGTAAGTCAAAATCACATCCGGCAGTTCAACTACAGAACATATAAAAAAAATACAAATTTCTCTACTAATCATTTTCACTTAAAAGCAGAAGATAGGTTTATTACAAGCCCTGAAGTCACAGAGCCCTGCTGATTTTTATTCTAGCCATGTAATGAGGGACTGAATCACACCTGGGATGCAGAGTGAATGCAATTAAAGGAAATTAACTAGCTGGTAGAACAGAATACCAGCAGTATTCTGGGTCCTGAAGACTGGGATTGAAAACCATTGTTGGGTCTGCAGGAAAAAGGGTGTATATATGCAGCAAAATAAAACTGAATGGAGTCTCCTTGGCTTTGCCACCTCCTTGTCGACAACATTATGATGTTGTGTCAAAACGTCAATATGGCGTCATAACCAGGACTATATTGTCTAGATAAAAGTACTGGTCACATGATAAAAGAGCAGCGTAGCAGAGAGGACCATTTCCCATCATGCATCCACAGCTATTAATGCAGCATAAATACATTCTGGAGCCTATCCCAACTGACAGTGGGCGAGAGGTGGGGTACACCCTGGACAGGTCGCCAGGCAATCGCAGGGCTAACCGAAGAGACAGACAACCATTCACAATCCGATTCACACCTATGGGCAATTTAGAGTCACCAGTTAACCTAACCTGCATGTCTTTGGACTGTTGGAGTACCTGGAGAAAACCCATGCTAACATGCAAACTCTGTACAAAAGGGCCCCATTTTTCAGAGTTTAGCGTCCTCTCATATGTGTGCTGTTGCTATCAGATCACTTTTTTTAAAAAAGTCCTGACCTCACCTGTGCGCTGTCTTGCTGGGAGCTAAACTCCCATAAATGTTGAAGGTCTGGGGCCATCACATATTCATGGACAATGAACTGAACCTGATGACATTCCAGAGAAAGTCATTCTATATACTAAGGCCTATTTTTTAAGATGATCTCCATATGCAATATGCAGGTATCTGTGTATGACAGCAAGAAACATCAGGCAAGGATGTGGAGAAAAGATGTTTTTACTGTGCGTCTCTAGAGGAACAGTAATAAGCCATATTCTTGGCTGTACCCACCAGCCTCAGTAACCTGAGGACAATGGGCTGTTTATTAACAGATAAAAATATAAATATATAAATGGATACCTCAGGAATAATGAGGTCACTTTGCATATCTGCAGGAAAGATATATGCAGGTGGTGTGTGTGTGTGTGTGTGTGTGTGTGTGTGTGTGCAGTGTATTGCTGGATCTGTGTGTGTGTGTGTGTGTGTGTGTGTGTGTGTGTGCGTGCGCGTGCATTTGTGCGCACCCTGGGTAATTAGATAAAGAGAAGTGAATTAGCAGAGTCCACAGTGCAGAATGATGTTACACAGCCTAACCACGCCTAGCTGAGACCCACTAATCACCACTCGTTAGGCTCACAGAAGAGTCTGTGTGGATGTTTGTGTGTGTTTGTAGCATGGGTGTGTTTGCTGGTTGTGTGTCTTTTCTCATTACCCATGTTAAAATGAGTTCATTGAGGTAATTAGTGAGCTAAATGATAATAAGCCCTAAACACACTGGATGGGAGAGAGAAAGACAGACAGAATAAGACAGAGGTTTTGTCCCTCTCTCCCCTAATAAAGGGGATATGTACTGAACAGAGAACCTCCAACACTGGATCCATGTTTACTTCATATGGATACACTCCATCCCACAGTATGACTTTGGTTTCATGGTAGAGTTGTGAGCAGTTGCCAAGATACGCTCATGGAGACACAAACTAGAACACCAAAAATCAAACGCACAGTCAGCATGACCAATGTACATCTCGATATATCCTGTGGGAAGAAAACTAGGGAACTAATGAACACTGGGAAATGTTCCTGAACTGCCCCTGGGTGATAGAAGTGCACTGAAAGAGAGTGCCAGAGCTAGAGAGAGACTTAAAGGGGAATAAAACATACTGTAATACTGCAAAGGTAAGGTAGTTATTCAAGTGTTAGACTTGGCAGCCAGGAGATGGTACTGTGGCCTGTCTGGGAAACACTCCGCAGCTCAGAGAGATGTATATCTGTCGGCCAAGCATACATAAAACACACGCATGCACACACACATATGTCTGTGTGAGCCTAAAACAGGCATCAAAAGGTGGAGAAAAAGTGTGTGTGCAGCTTCCAGCAGTATGTTTAGAAACCAAACAGTCCCGACACAAGGCTTTCATTCTGCTCCACATCGCACTCCACACTGGACCAGGATTCACAGGCACCTGGCTGGGCACCACTACCTTCAGCAGGGCTATGAACCAGCCATGAGGTTAAAGTCAGACCTGCATCGCATGGCTTACCTTGTCAAGACCTTTTAGTCAGGACTATTCAGGACAAGTGACATGGGCATTATTCTGCTTCACTTTATTTTATTTTATATAAACTTCTTCCTGAGGTATTGCTGGGCGATACATTGAATTTATTCAATTGTTTGTTTTTGTGCAATGTGTATGATGTCTACACTGAAAAATTAAGCTATTACAATGTGCACAAAAAAGCTACTTTTGGTCATAAACTAACATACAGGATGGTTGGCCACAGATACTGTCTTAAGTGATGACAGTCCTAACATCTGTGGAGTGAATAGTTACTCTATATGCGCATGCAGCACAGGACAGGCAGCAGTTTCTCAAAATTCCCATGGGAATGAATCAGGTCTGGTTCGCTCCAATTTTCCATTTTGTGTTTTGTTGTTTTTTTTAAATGCAGACCATATAGTCTGTGTAATGTCATGAATAATGTATGAAATGTGTTGGCATCACTCTATCCTGATTCTCGCCTGGCAGTTATGAGAAGGAATGTTATCTCTAGTTAACACATATGGCATATGACTGTTTCACAAATGTGTCTTACTGCACTGACATACATAGTGTATACTATAAACTGTTGGCGTGGTTCAAGCTCAGATCAGGCTTGGACAGAAACTATGTAGCTTCATGTAGGGTCAATCCAGATATTTCTGGTCCAATCTTGGCTCTACTCATTACTAGGGCTGCAAGATATGCAAAAAAAATTATAATGCGATTATTTTAACGGAAACGGTCATTTTTGCCTTTCATTTTCATTAAAAAAAAAAAAAGACAGGGATATGATTT
This sequence comes from Epinephelus fuscoguttatus, assembly GCF_011397635.1. Taxonomy (NCBI): domain Eukaryota; kingdom Metazoa; phylum Chordata; class Actinopteri; order Perciformes; family Serranidae; genus Epinephelus; species Epinephelus fuscoguttatus. The sequence goes on from NC_064755.1 coordinate 8,380,790, forward strand.
TGCTGGGGTCTGTACCAAATAAGCATGCTCCCTTACATCTGACTTGTAGGACTGGGCATCTCTGTAGCACCACAGTGGTGAACATATGGTGTGGTTGCAGTTACTGCAATCTGGATATTGCACTTGGCCATATAATGATTTCAATAATGTTTCAATTAAATGTGCAGCCTGACGTTGCACACTAATCTGCTTTCATAATTTTTGTTTGTTGATGTATTGTTAAAGTATTATCTGGTTATGACAGGTGAAGCTACAGGGATCAATGGGACAGTGGATTCTACTTTGTTCAATCTGTCCCCATCAAATTTGGCTGAAAACACCCTTACTTTAAACACACCGTTACTGTGAGGTGATACTGCTGGTGAAACATTATCTGACAGCACAATAACTCACCTATCTGAGCTCAAAATGTTGAGAAGTGGGCAGATACAAAGAATGGTGGACACATTTGGCACAGAGTGCACACTCAAATGCACACTGACACACGGGCTGAACAGGTGCAGCTGGACACAACAACACAGGCCTGCTCTCTTGTCTCTCAAGAGAATGACTCCCCCACCCTTTCCTCACCCTCTGCCTTGCTCTGTTAGTGTGTGTGTGTGTGTGTGTGTGTGTGTGTGTGTGTGTGTGTGTGTGTGTGTGTGTGTGTGTGTTAGGTGGCTATATAAAGAGGCCATCTCTCCTCACCTCCTCCCTTCATCCTCCCACCTCGTGTTCTTCCCCCCACCATGGTCTGTGTGTCTGTGTGTCTCTGTGTGTGTGTTTTCACAATACAAGGCCTCTCCCCCCGGGAGGTGATCTGCTGAGCCACAGAGTACCCGTCACACACAACACCTACACACACTCACACATGTATATGCACACAGCTACACACACAGACCCCTGGGACGTGCTGCGGCAAGGGAGAGCAGCACCCAACACCAATGTCTAGAAACAGGATGATGAAAGAGCCACTCACGTCATGGAAGGTAGCAGATAATACACACTCACACACAAAGAAGCACACACACAAACACTATAGATACAAAAACATGCAATAAAATCAGCCCCATACACAATGTACAGACTCACACAAATTGTCAGAAAAGCACACTCACAAACAAGTTAACAGCTGCTCACGTATGTGGTGTTTTGGTGGACAGACACACACCAAGAAAAATTACACACACACACGCACAAAGGGCTTAAATGCTGCAATACAGACAAAAACACAGATGCACTGTGCGCTGTCACAAGCAGGCAATAATAGTTCACACACATATACACACACACACACACACACACACACACACAGGAACTGTTTTCCTGTGGTAGCCTTGGGGAAATTAAAACTACATTATGGACCTCCAGAGGGTAGCGGTGAGAGAGGGATAGGGGAAGAGGAAAAGAGAGAGAGGAAGCGAGAGAGAGGATGGAGAAGGGCCAGTGTCCTGTTTTTCTCAGCTCTGGCCATCAAGACATTACAGTGAACCTGGAGAACAGTGATACTGCCTGTAATCTCCCTCCATTCACTCACCTCCTCATTTATAACATGTTCCTTTTACTTTTCCTCGCAAACATTTACCTCACTGCCTAACATTCCTCTCACTCTCTAGATAAGATTAGATAGATAAGATTATGTAAATCCAATCTCAAATCTAACTATCTTGATCTTAAGATTTAATTAATTTTTTGTGCTTGCCATTTTGCCTCTTGAACTAAGAACAAGCACAACTGAGCACAAATGCACCTCTTCCAACTGGGTCTTGCTCATAAGATTACGTGCAACAAGGCTATTTTATTTTTGTTGTGTTCTACTGCCTTAATTTGTCTTATATTTCAGGTTTGTCTAGCTGTGTGACCAACATTTGTGTTCACAGCTGAACAATGTGTTGATATTACATCAATGTCATGATATGAGAATACTGTCTTAGGTTTTGGATATCATAATATCATAAGTGTTGTCCTTTACAGGTTTTAAAAGCTGCATTGTACAGTGATGTAATTTTCTGAACTTACCAGCCTGTTGTAGCTGCTCTATTATTTGCTTTTACCCAATTAGTAGAGGTTGACCAACAGACTGATGCAATAACGATAGTTCAGAGCAGGAAAAAGCCAGTGGCAATCAATCAGCCTACATCCAACCCCTCATGAAAAAGAAATCAGCGCTCTCAAAAATGAACAATCTTTGACTTCATTAGAAAGTGGATAACTTGAATTAAATATCTAAGTCAAAGTGTTAGATAGGCCTACCTATATAAAGAAATGAATCTGGATCACTGAATATCAAACTCTAAGTAATACATACCTATATAAAAATAGAAATTTGGAACTGAACTCATACTCAGTAATTAATGAATAAATCTGAAACTTAAAGTGATAGTGCACCCAAAAATGAAAATTCAGCCATTATCTACTCACCCTCATGCTGAGGAAGGCTCTGGTGAAGTTTTAGAGTCCTCACATCCCTTGCGGAGATCGTGGGGCCAGCGGCTAGCATACCTACTGGCTGACGGCGCCCCAGACTGACGTTCAAGAACACAAAATTGAAACCACAAAGTATCTCCATACTGCTCAACCGTAGTGATCCAAGTGTGCCGCAGCCCTGACATAAAAAGTTGTTTCGAAAAACATCATATGAACTCTGTTTTTAACCTCACTGTAGCCTGTAGCTCTGACTGCTTATCACGTGTGCGCACTTGCGTGAGACCAGCGAAAGCATGAGCTTTGCTTACCACTGTTTACATCATGTGACATGTGCACCGCAGGGGGAGACAACGGTAACCACAGTAGCTAAAAGATAATTTGCACTACGTTCTTTTAGCAAATGACAGCCCAACAAAGACTTTGAAATTGAGGAGGAACAGCATTTCTTTGTTGAGCCTTATTTGTTTGAGCCCGAGTATATGGATGTGGAACTCAGGCTACTGGATGAAGCAGCTGCCGCAGCTCATGAGCCTAACCCTCAGCCAGCCGCAGAATACCGGAGTCGAGCACTGGAAACCTGGTGGTGTAGTGCCAACGGATGAGGAAAGTCTTTGCTGCTCAGACTGGGAATTGGCGATGCCTGCACTTGAGAATCTGGACATCAGTACTGATGGAGATATTTTTTGGAGATATTTTGTGGTTTCAATTTTGTGTTCTTGGACATTAGTCTGGGGTGCCGTCAGCCATTAGGTGTTCTAGCCGCTCCCCCCACTGATCTCCGCAAGGGATGTGAGGACTCTAAAACTTTACCAGAGCCTTCCTCAGCATGAGGGTGAGTAGATAATGGCTGAATTTTCATTTTTGGGTGCACTATCCCTTTAACACCAAACTAAAAAACACATCGGTAGAAGGTATTTTTATTGTTCTGACTATTTTTTCACTCAAAGTCAACCTGTGATTCTCAGGTACATAAATGACATTAACTTGACTTTGTGTATGGAGCCTTCATACAAACAGTGATCAGAGATGGGGAGTATTTTTGGTTACTTGTATTTGAAATGAGTATTCCAGTTACTTTTGAGTATTATGTAATTGGTATATGCCAGGAATTAAAAAAAAATCACATGTAATGTAAAAGACTAATTCTTATTTAATTTAAAACAGGAAGTGGCTGCATTCACTGTCACTCTCATGTTTGTAGTTGTTGTTGTTGTTGCAGTCCAGCCAAAAATTTTACATAAATACATCTTAAAATTAAGAACAATACACTCAGATATACTCACACAACAGAAGGAACCTGCTTTCTCTGGAGCTGTACCCACTGATTATTTAAAACAACCCTCACCTCTTCATCTCCAGTCGATGATGAATATCCCCGCATGATTAGTGGAGGCTGCACAGGCAGTGACCACTAGCAGAGCAGACTTCCACCAGTAATGATTGTTCATAAAATGTCTTATTGGTGCTTATTAATTGGTCAAACTGATATATCTGTCAGCCTATGCCACTTAGTCATTACACCCACTTTAATGATCATTATCTATCAAAACTCTGATTGTGTAAATATCTTGTGAAAGCACCAAAAGTCAACTCTCACTTCAGGTTCTGGAGAAGATGCTGGGCAAACTATCAAACCTCTGACTCTTGCAATGACCTACAGTAAGGTAGCCTGAGGCTTAGAATAGTATGTCACTGTGGTGCATCTTTCCTATTGAACTAACAACTATACAGCTCATAAAGTGTATTTTTAACCTGTAGTTGGATTTGAACAGAGAATCTGGGTTGTTACACAAGAGGAAATACCTCTTCACTGACATTTTTTAAAGTGGTAAACACTCCCACAAGTATACTGGAGAACAAGTGCGGACACACACACACACACACATATACACGCCGGAGTGTGGTGCTGAACATAAAATATGTGAACTGTGAAAATGCAGTTTTTGTAGTTTGTTTAGAAGAGAAGTGACAAAGCATTCACATTTGTCATCTTTTATTCTTGTTGCTGTTTTAATGACATTTGTATTTGAAACTGCATTAACGTAAACTGAATTAAACCAACTATGTTCTTACACACACAAACACACTCACACACTTTCTGTCATCTGATAGGTGGAGGCAAATTTCTGGCTAGCCAGTCATGTCTGTGTCCCCACACACCCATAAACACAAACACACATGCGCACACACTCACATTCACACAGTGCTTAAGCTGAGAATAACAATAATGCAGTAAGGTCTCAGTTTCTCAGTTTCAGCTTGGGGACCTGACAAACCTTTTCCATGATGACTCACTGGCTCTTTCTGTATGTGACTCTGTGTGTATGTTGTCCAAGAGAAACAGTAAGTGTGTGTGTGCGTGTAGTCTATAGTAGACTGTCAGACAAGAATTGAGAAAAACAAGTCTCTGGAGATAGGAGGACGATTTCAACACAGACATTCACAAAGCACACACACACACACACACATCTCTCTAAAGTGCACTTTTGCATGTGTCTCCTGTCTGGTTTGTTCTCTGACATGAGACTGGACATAGGTTAAAATCTGAACAGATGACTCTTAAAACAGGGCAACTCTGCTGCTACCTGCCCTTCCCAATTCTCCCTCTCTCAGTTCCTTTCTCTATCCTTGGCAACTTTGCTCTTTTTCTTCTCCAAGCACACTAGGGGAGCTAGGGAACAAGAGAGGAAACAAGAAAGGAAGGGGACAAGTTGTTTTTCTGTCCCGCTAAGGGCTGGTGTGAGCAGCGTGAAAGAGAGACAGAAGGTGTTGGGGCACCTTTGACCTGAGAGGGCTCCTCTCTGGGTGGACAGACCAAGGAAGAGGGAGGAAAAGGAGGAAAGGAAAGGACGAGATGTAGGAAGAGGGGAGAATAGGTTGGCTCGATGCTATTCCCTTTGAGTCACCCTCCCACCTCCCTCCGCCTTCCCTCCCACGGGTCTTTCCAAACTCAACACACATTTTCCAGAGAAAGTGAAAGAGAGACAGAGCGACAGAGACAGAAGAAAAGAGTAAAGAAAGGATAGAAAAGGGCTAAAGTTTGTGAATTTAACAGCAGGATGGAGAGGTATATTTCTCCATTCTCTCCTTTTCTATCCTTCTTTTTCACCCCGTCCTTGTCGACTCTATCTCCCAGGGAGTAAAGGAAACAAGGTCTTTTTCTTTTGAATCTGCTTGACTCAGGGATAGGCAGCAATTCTCACTCCTTCTTTCTCTCAAACACACACACACGCGCTTTCTCTAATATGAGCACAGATAAAAAGTAGAAAAGGGATGGAAAAAGGGAGACAGTAGATGACAAAGAAAGATATGTAGAGATTTAGGATGGCAGAAAGAGAAGAGCATGCAGAGAAAGAAAGAAAAAGTGATGCAGAGGATGCTGGGACAGGGAATTGATGGTAAAATCCAAATTGAAAGAGTGGCTGAGTAAGGGAATATGGGACAGCATGTTTTTATGGGAGGAAGAGTGTGAGATAGGTGTGTGTGTGTGTGTGTGTGTGTGTGTGTGTGTGTGTGTGTGTGTGTGTGTGCGTGCGTGCGTGTGTGTGTGTGTGCGCATGTGTGTGTATCATGGGACTCTAGCTTCCTGCAGGAACTGACACACACAGCAGTTCTAGCGAGCCACCCAGGACCTCAGTCAGCACCCCCCTTAACACGCACACGAGAGATACACACACACACACACACTCACACACAGAGTGCCCCTGGAGGAGAGTTAGCACAGGTCTGAGGAGGAGGGGGGGCAAGGATGGGAGGGTTCAGTACGTCATAGACACCCCAAGGGTCATACTTTCCTATCCTTCTATCCCTGTAGAGCTGAACGAGAGACAGGGCAGGAGAGGTAGAGAGAGAGATAACTGCATATTTACCACATTCAGCAGTATCTTATTTCCCTGTTGGGATCTAGTCAGAGGAAGTGTTTAACTGTTCTCTGATAGGCTGCAAACCAGAGCAGAAAAACTAGCTACAGCTGACAAACAACTACAGTAGTCAAACTGTTTTGCCATGGTTTGGGAAAATGTGCTGTTTGGTCTTTACTAAGTGTTAATAACAGCAGTGAGAGAAATGTCAATAGCCAAGTTGTGCCATGGTTACCATATGGAGCCAGCAGATGCACCACTTTTTCACCCAGAAGTCTATGACTCACTACAGCAGTTATGATACTGATGAAATGATGATACTATCCAGTCCATACATAGCCACTCCAATCATGTCAAATACCTTGAATTCTTAAATGATGAATTGATTGATTGATCAATCAGTCAATGGACAGACCATTAATCTGCAATAATAGCGGTAACTGATGAATCACTCAGGACTCACTGGTGCCACTCTCTTTAATGTGAACAGTTTTTGGTCTTCTTTGCCTTCTATGGTAATAAACTGAATATCTCTGGATATTAGACAACTGGTTGGAAGAAAAAAAAAACAAAATATTGGGCTTGGGGAGCTATTTACTTGTATCCTCTAGCCCAAACAATTAATCAAGAAAGTAATTAATAGATAAATCAATGCTTGTCATTTGCAGCTGAAGTGAATTCCAAAGCTTAACCAGGGATAGACAAATTATCGTTACATAGACACCTTACATGCTGATTATCTGCTGAATTCCATTTAATATAATATATCATTAATGTCTCTGTCAATAAAGACATACGTATTACCACATCATGTGCCAAACAGATGTGTGTTTTCCTAAATTCTAATTCATAAAACCACACTGACAGTCCCAAATATGGTTAACTGCCTCAATGAAAATTGGTTTCAATTTCTGAGGTGTTAGGTTTCACACTACATGCTTATTATTTTCATAAAAATATGTGCTTTCATCAACACATTCTATGTCGACCATAAGGGATGCACATATCCTACTCATACAGTACGTCCTCTGTACTGTAGTTGTTTGGACATATTTTAGCCTGCAAAATTACAATAAATAAAAGCACATCTAGTGGGGGTTTCACGGAATAGCTGACTATCAAAACCACTAGTCCACACTGTGCAGCTGGCAGTGCTGTCGGTAGTTGTTTACAAGTTATAGCTGTAAGCTGACCTTCAACAACGGAAAATGAACATTCCTTTGGTTGTTGTTGAACACAGATTTGTTTGAATAATCATTTTCTCTGTAATGCCATATTAAATAAACCACATATATGGTATTTAGAGAGGGTAGGATTCCCGCTATCTCTGCAAGAAAACAGGCACGTTGTTACTGCAAACAGTGTGCCAGTGCACCGCTTCACATAATGGCAAGGGCCAGGAAAATTGTTTAGATGGAGTGTAATCTGTCAGCCAGCTGAAGCACCACGTAATTATCAGCTGACAAAACAAACAACGTCGGCCTAGAAGGCAAAACCATGGTAGCTTTCCTGCGTGATAAATAATTGCCTGCATTAACAGTTATGTTCATGGTAGAATTTTTGCTTAAGTCTGAACCACATTTATCACTTCTCTGTCTTATCAATCTCCCTTGACTTGTTTGTGTTTGTGCAGGCCATGTGACCTAAGTGATGTAAATATCGCTATCATCATTGAAATATAGCAGCAGATCTGGTGTATCTGCTAGCTACAATAACTGTTGGTGGTGTGCAGACTCTGCCTACTCAGCGCACCACAAGCATACATCAGTGTAGTAATGGTACGGACCCAGTATCTAAGTCAGACAGGGTGCTGGGGAGCTTAGTCTAATCAGATCACAACTCACTGGTAAACAGCCTCTCAAAGCCAATCGAGGACTCTGCCATTTCATCCCAGGTGGGTCCTGACTACCTTATTTAACCCTTTACTGGTTGTGTTTGAGAGCTTTTTGAGAAGATGATTGTTATTGGGTGAAAAAAAAAAGATATATATCCTGCGATTAACTGACTACTAGACTACTTTTTGGAAGTAGTCTACAAAAATGCAGCAGCCGCGAATGCTCTTAGGCCTAGTGAATCCACTGCCATCCATCTATCTATACACATAGATGAACCTCAGAGCACAGCTGGTTCAGTTGTTCATTTTCCATCAAGGCAAAAGGGCGAGTGAGGATAATTTCAAATTTCCATCTCAGGGTGGAAACAAGCGAGAAGGGAGGATAGAAGAGGGGAGGGAGAGCCAGAGAGGGAGAAATACAGCAGTTGGTTTGGAGAAAACCGCAAGGAAAAACAAAATCCAAGAAAAGAACAAAAAGAAAAGAAAAGCCCTACCATCTCTCTGACTTCCTCCCAGGATATCACCAGACCACAGAGAGTAGTGAAAAAGCACACAAATCTCTCTCTTGTCCCCCCCTCCACCCATCTTTCTCTCTCCATATCCCCTTTGTCGTCTCTCTTTCCATTCAGTCTCACTCCTGAGACCAACAAGAGCTCCGTCTCTTTTCACATCTCCCTCCCATTCCTTCTTTTTCTCTTCAAATCTCCTCTTTTTTTGCTTATATGGTTTTTCTTTCTCCCAATACTTTCACCAATCCCTCCATCCTAACTCCTCTATGTTCATTTCATCTCTCCATTTTTTCCTCTCTTTTCTCCTTGATATCCCTCTGAGCGGACCATTATAAACCATGTGGAATTGATATTAAAAATTGTGTGTGTCTGTGTGTTTGTGTGTGAGAGACATATAGACTTAAGCCTCTCGTGTGGATCTGACAACTGGAACTCTATTACACTGTGTGAGTGTGTGTGTGTGTGTGTGTGTGTGTGTGTGTGTGTGTGTGTGTGTGTGTGCACAAACCTGTCTGGACAGTTGATTCATCCCAGGTCCCTCCACACTCTGAAGACTCCCCTTCTTCTACCGCTGAGGAAAAAGGAAGGGAGAGAGAAAGATAAATTAAAATGTATGTTTCGTACTTTTATTTCAGTCAGCAAGAAAAAGTGCAAAATGTTCTACATGGACAGCGAAGTCAGTCTGTACTAAGTAGGGTCAGAGTCATGACTAAATCCCTAAAGTCAAAAGCAACAACGTGCTCAGTCTCAATAACACCTGAAAGTTAATTGACAAAAATGAATCAATGAATATTTTGATCATCTATAAATCTTTTCAGTAATTTCTTTGAGTAAAATTGCCAAACATAAATTGGCTCTAGGTTCCAAATTATAAGAATTTGCTACTTTTCTTTGTTTTATCTGACAGTGAACTGAATATGTTTAGGTTTAAAGGAGCTATATGTAAGAAATCTAAAGCAAATAGTCGTAAAATCATCCTAATATGTCACAGAAACTAAGGAATAATGTTCATATAACATACTGATCTCACCGACAACAATAGTACGACCAGAATATTCGCATTTTTAAAAAAAAATTACGGTCCGCAAATCATGTTTATGTTTTGAATTTGTGTTTTGGCCTGTTGCGCCACCCACCACCGTCTACCAGTTACACAGTCAGTAGAGTCTCAGCATCAGTTACAGTTACGACTGAGCTACAATGGCTGACGGTGCGACTAAACCCAAACGACCTCGTTATGATTGCCAAAAACGCCAAGACAAAACTCGAGGCAAAGCGAGGGTCTATATAGGAGATGCTTTTGAACGGTGGAGACAGTTGAAAGCGGAGAAGAATTTGAAATCGGACGTCGAAGTGGCTACTCCTCTCCTCGACAGGTACGCTTTAGCCAAAGTTGGCTAACTTGCATCATAGCTAGACAGGGATGGACATTTCGAATACTTTCAACTGTTATTCATTTTCGCTCATACATTATAGCCCATGTGCAGGTGGGTCAACAAATGTTAGCAGCATGGTAAGCAGCATTAGCAGTGTCCCGGTACATAGCATTAGCAGCCGGCTCCTCCTCAGCTGTATCCCGGCAGCAGCGTTAGCAGCAGAGAAGCTGCACTTGCTCGAATGGTCCGCTGGAAAACTGAAGCAAGGACACGGCGATGCGGCCCTGCCACGGCAGCCACCAGTAGGCAAACAAATCAGTTTCCAGCAGCCTCGAATCTGTAGGGGAGGGGGGCGGACACAACTCGCAGCAGTATTTTGATTTTGAGTGCAGTAACCGTTTTGGCCACATTCTTACATACAGCGCCTTTAAGACTGCTGAGACCCATATGACCCATTTAATTATCCTGTCTGTTGTGAAATTCGCAATTCGAGACAAATGGGAAAGACACATTTGCTCCCTTGCGTCTGTCCCCTGGAGTTACCTCCCTGGCTGTCGTCACTCTTTGCCCGCGTCTTACATTTAGCACCGCTGCCACCAAAGTAATGAAGTGTTACTGTGTGACTATAAAATTGCACTCTGCCATAAGCAGCATCGGTGCTGTTGTGCATTTATGCATTCTGTTACCCTCTCTTTGTTGTGGAAGATTTTAAGAAGGAATCCGTTTCCACATACCTCCACTTCTTTTATCTTGACACAAAATGAGGCCATATTTATTTTTAAATATGTGACAATGTCTGATGGAATCTACAGACTTGGTATGCAAAGGCCTTTAGACAAAATAAGCTAACTGATGACTATGGGCTTTAGGCCATTGTGACAGGTATTTGTTCCACTATTTTATAGGCCAAACAATTAATCGAGAGAATAATGGTCAGATTGATCATAAATGAAATAATTGTTAGTTGCAGCAGCAATCTTTTAAAACACTTACTGAGGCAGACTGGCATATACCTTACATCTAACACCACTTTCTTTAAGGACAGCATTAAAACTGACCCAACAAAATTCCAGATAGAAATAATAACACTAACACACTTATGGAGTCTGAAGCATTGAAGTTGGACTACAGGAGTGTTTATAATAAATCTAGTAGTTTCCAGTAGACTAGTTTTCCATAGTAGTTTCCATTAATGCAAGTTTTAGGTGGTTCTCTAAATCTATTTTGTGTTCCTCCTTGTCTGTACAACTGCCTGTACAAGCAGCCTCTACAAAGCATGACCACTGCATTAGTAGTTTTATTGGAGGGTTATCGAGTCTGAATGTATTAATGTGTTATTCCTCTGTAAATGTGTGTTATCTATTATTCCAAAAATAGACCAGGGAAGCAACAAACATGCAGGTATTAACGATGACAATGTCCCGAGATCTATCTCTGACACACAAACACAGAGCTGATCAGAGCTGGAATGTGACACTGACTTCCTGGGTACAACAGGAAGGAGGGAAGTACAGCTGGCACACAAACAGGAAATGGCTGGAGCCACTTCACAATGGGGTTTCCTGTACAACCCCCTCACCACCACACGATTCCTCACTTCTCACTTACTTACCTCTGTCTCTGATCTCTCAAAATCCTAGTTCTCATCCTGCTCTCTCCAGTGACCCCCCACTGTCCACCTCTTTCTACCTCTCCTCATATTTCTCACTCCATATCCTCATCAGCTCCCACTTGACCCAGCCCATCCTCACGGTTAAGCTAAGCCAAAAGCTCAAATATAAACAAGAAGTTATAAATCAATGAAGTGTTCCTTTCACAGGATAAACAAACTGTTGAGATGTTCCTTGTTTTAGTGAAACCTCTTGTGTTAACTTGTACACACAGTCAAATATACTGTATGTGGAACCAAATATAGGTAAAGAAGTGGTTGCTAAATATATGGGTGTTCAGTTTTCCCTGGTAGTAATGTAGACCACTAAAACTATAATTAGAAATTGGTATTGAGATGTAAGATTCTATTTGGCAAACCCACACGACCAGCCCAGTTTGACAGTATAAATATGTTTAACATAATACTTCTTTATGAAATTCAAATGAAGCATTTCACAGAGCTCAATATAGAGTGGTGAAGTCACCACACTCATCGCATCCAATAAAAAAAGAGACTAGGCTGCTAGTCGTTTCTTTATAGCCATTCAAAAGTCAGAAAATAATTTTCACATCCTTGACAAAATGAATCACGCAGTACAACAGTACAAGCGGCCAAACTGTGTTTGTTTACTTAAGTTCATCTGTTTTTTGGGGTGACAAGAGGAGACATTGCAGAGTAAGTCTCTCAAGAAAACAAAATCTGCACCAATATGACAACATTATGGATTTAAAGCCGACAAAAGAGGTGTCCTAACTGGCCGCAAGCAATGTTTTGAGCTGAACTTTCATTACATGCCATGTTTTTCTTAATTCCTTTCAATGGACAAGGAATGATTGATTCATGAAGTTGAAATGAGGAATAATCTATACAATACTTTTTTATTTGACTAAAAAAACTGCCTGAAGGGATTGCTGGGTGCTGAAAGTTTCTATTCAGCTAAATGGCCGTCCACTCAGGGGTAGCACCAAAGTCAAAGTGTGATACTTGATAAAATTCAGTACACTGGTCTGGTCAGGTGCGTCATATCAAACTGGTTTGAACAGTTTCACACCTGCCCAACCCTACGTAGGGTGTTCAACAAATTCAGCATATTATCAGGATTATGGCATTTAAAAAATTACTATACTGATAGACCTAAAGTAGAACCCAAACTAGGCCCAGCCCCATGAGATATTAAAACCACAATCATTTCTGAGCATTTATTCCACAAAGATATGGGGAAAAGCTTGATTTACTGCAAAGTCAGCTGCCTTGTTTATTCTACATCACAAAAACACACACAAGCTAAGAGTTGCTCCTCCCATAACTTGCAGGCAAATGTACAAGTAGATAAAAATTACATCTCTTTTTTCTCTGGCACAGATGCAGAGGCAGAAAACAACCATAAGCATATTTCAAATGAATCCCTTTTTTTCTCAGACCATTTGGTTAAGCAAGAAAGCTGCTGTGGAACTAATTTGTGTCCAGAAACACAGAGTTGAGCCAATATTAAAACAGTGATCCTGAGCTTAACTTTCAGTGTGTTGCACATTGCAGGGATCCGCAATTCAGGAGGACAGACTCCCCCTTCTCAAAAACTAAAGAAACAAACCCGGGCCAGCATTTGGCTCAAGTCTGAAATCTCCCTTCAAGAGTCTGGGGCTGGGGCTGGTTCTTAAGGCCAGATGTAGACCACAGTGCGCTAATAACGAACTAATGGATCCCTGGACAAACACATATATACACACACACACAGCATAGCACACACAGACATGTGCACTTGAGACAGACCCACACAGGATTTTGACTTGAAGGCTGTACGTCTGTCTGAACAGAACCCAGCGTGGATAGAGACCTCCCACCATGACTAACATTACTGCCAAACACAGCAGACAGAAACAGATGAGAGAAGGTATGGGAAGAGAAAACCAGAAGAAAAACAAAGTATTTCCTCAAAGCTAATAAAAAGAGGCTTTCCTCTAAAACACCTATACCATATTACCCCACAATGAAGCCATGTGTTGTGCTGCATGATTAAAAAAATTCCAAACCTTCAGCATCTTTAGCAGCATGCAATGCAAAGTATACGTGTAACTAATGATATTTGACCACCTTTAAGGCACAGCACCAGTTCCAGAGCACAACACACCTTAGCACCTTGACAATATTATGCTGCTTCTCTGACTTTAAGGAGGGAGGAAAAAATTTCTGAACCTACATGAAAAGGGGGACCTGTTTCACTTATGGACAGAGATCTGTATCAAAGGCTTCACTTTCTGACAAGCAGTGTTCCCTGCTGAGACCACACTCTGCTTGAACCAGGCTTCCCTGCTCTTGTTGTGACAGAGATTCTCTGTGTATCTTCCCTGATAAATAAAAAAAGTTGAAGTCATGATAAACCCCTGTTCTTTTATGGAGTTTTGGATGTTATAGAAAGACCTAGATGTACTAGTAACTCTGGCTCTGATAAAAGCCCATTTTTCCTGATGAGACTGCAGGGAATACAGTGTGTTTCATTAGCCAAGCACACATAGCTTTATTTAGATTCCCCTATCCTCCCTGTTCCCCCTCAGAGACACACACACCGTTACTGTGAACCCTGCACACACCAGGGGGTCGGTGGGGGGTGGATGCGTGTGGTTGTGTGGGAAGGGTTGAGCATGCTTCCACATACCATATGAGTAAAAGGACGGAGAGTTCAACTAGATGTGCGAGTGTGTACTCGAAAAGTGCGTGCCTGCATGCCTGTTTGTTTTCCTATCACCATATATGTTTAGATAGAGACCTTAAGTATGTCTGCATGGAAAATACAGCATTCAAGTTATCAATGTATTTCCAAAAGTGGATGTGTTGCTCCATCTCTTTTCAGCCTTTAGTACATCTCACTTCCCTTCAAACTCCAGGCTTCCAGTTTGAAAATTGTAAACTGGCACAAAAAGCCGATTAAATCCCAAGCAGAACCAGAGTTTCATACAGGTGCTAATGAAATATTCCCTAAACATGGGTTCTTACTGGTTACCATGGGAGGCCACTTTTTGAACAAAACACTGTCCAGTTTGAAAATTGTAAACTGGCACAAAAAGCCGATTAAATCCCAAGCAGAACCAGAGTTTCATACAGGTGCTAATGAAATATTCCCTAAACATGGGTTCTTACTGGTTACCATGGGAGGCCACTTTTTGAACAAAACACTGTCCATTTGTAAGGGGAAGTTTTATTTTTTTTAGGATGATATCGAATGTGATTTGATTTGTCAAGGCTGCTCAGGAGGGCTATAGTGAACTGATCTTGTGTTATGTTCAGTTTGAACAAGGAAGAAAAGTTTGAGATACTAGTAGCTAAGAGTCTGTGGTTGGTGCATGTACTATGAATTACTTCTAATCAGCCCTGCCTGTACTTGGTCCTTTGGTGTGTCAAAACCTATGTACTTCACTTGTTTTGCATGACTGCACCACTTGTGCTGCACTCCAGACACCTCCAACTAGAAAAAGTACAGTGGAACGCCACTATAAAGTTGGAGTTCCTACTTGTGAACTCAGGGTAAGTCGATCCACAGTACCCAACTTCATGAAGAAGCAGTTGTCTAACGTCAACAACAATGACAGCACCCATGTGCAAGCATATTTCAGTCAACAGGGGAGGGGGGCAGGTTGTATTTGTAGACTACAGTATTTGTATTAGATTGGCGAATGGAATATTTAGATATGTTTCCAAGTATAAAAGAGCCATAAAATAAAATGTAAATATATATATTTAAATATATTTTATGGCTCTTTATATATATATATATTATATATATATATGCATATATCCAAAATATCCCCAGTACCAAGTAGTATCAAAACTCCCCCAGTCAAACCTGCATTCGGTCCTTTTTGTACCCAGATCTAGATAAAAATGACCAACCTAAAACTGCAAGCCTTCTTCAGTTTAAGGCAATATGTGATTGGCCCACTTCTGCAGCAGCTACAACCCATAAAGCCTGTGATGTGGTGGAGTTGGGTGGAGTATGGTGTATTTGACAGAGCTGGAAGTTCAGGGTGCCAAGATGCCACCAAAACATTCCAAAGTATGGCTATACTACATGCCCGTGGTGTCTATAGTGGCATTTTACACAACTGAATACTTCCATTCACATGATGGGTATTAAATAAAGTACGCTATTGGTACTGGTATCACTTTAAGCTCACTGTGATTGGTACTGGTATCATATTTTTTTTAAATGATACCTAGCCTGGTAAATAGACAGAGACTTTAACAACTAATGACTAACACCTAACAACTTTATCAGCCAACACACAAATCTCACTGTCCTCAAAACACTGACATTGTTATCCACTTGTTAACTGGAGTAGAAACTGAATCATGTTTCAGGCCAAAACATTTTACCAAACCCAACATTATTTATCCTTAACTGACCTAATTTTAGTGATGCTGGTATGTTCGGTAAATTACAAACCTGTACTACACCCAAAAGTACAGACAATTAATAAGAGGGGAATATTGCACAGGTTCACATGTCTGTATTAGATGAATAATTGTGAAATTAATTACAGGTGATATCACCCTGGCCTATGTAACATGGCCACATAAACACAAACACACATGCAGAAGTGGTGTAACTGTAGGCAAGCCAATAATTATTAAGACAGCACAGGCGAAAGATCAAACAATCTGCCTCAACAACATCACAAACACACTGCACAAACTCAGCACAAAACACAAACCCCAGAGCATGATATATGTGACACAAAGCAAACAAGATGCTACTGGGAATCCTTGGAGCATCTACACACATTTGCACACACACTACAATTAAGCCTTGCTTTTGCTGTTGCTTTTGTTGACCCCTGAGACACCTTAGTCTATCAAATGTGTCTTTTAGATGTGTGTTTCAGCAAATACACCAAATGTAGATACTGTTAATGAGAACAGGGAAGAAATGATTTCCCTGAAAGTGGGGTGTACTTTGAGTCTGTGCTCCTTGCTAAGGTTTAGAAGTAGCTCTCACAAATGCTGTCTCACAGCATGAGAACAAACATGAACTATTTGTGCTGATTTATTTGTCAGCCTGGGTAAGGTCTGCAGATGGCAGGGATGTCAAAGACAAAGAACAAGATGCTGATTTGTTTGTCACGTTTTTTTATCCGCAATCACAGACATTAGAACAGAGTTTTAAACATTGGTCATTGGTTGTTGTATTTGTGAGTGAGTGAGTGAGTGAGTGAGTGAGTGAGTGAGTGAGTGAGTGCAAATTCTCCCTCCGGCTGAAGCTGGGGGCATAAAATCGGCAGCATACGAGAGCACCACTTTATCTGTTCTGTGCAAACACACACACAAAGCCAAGGCAACATATAATAAACAGTGTCAACCGCACCTGCAGACAACATGGTCCTAATAAACAATCAGATGCAACCACACAAACAATAACCTTACACCAAATTGCAACACAAAACCGCATAACAATCCTGTCCGCATTGTAATGGGCTGCTATGGTTCATTAGATGGGCACACAATTAAACCAGGGTGTTCACAGCAACAACACACACACATACACATACACACTTTTACATGCATACGCAAAATAGGTCCCAATACAAGAATCTGCAATGCAGAATTCCCCAATATCCAAGTCTCAAGTCTCCAGCTAAAATTATACAGGAATTAGAAATGAGATCTTTGACCTTAAAGCTGAAAAGAAATGTGTCAAACATTTTTTTTTCTTCTCTTACATAGAGTGAGGAGTGCAATGAGTAGACATGTCATCAGTGAACACCTGCAGATGGTAAGACCAGGCAGATATCAGCACATACTGTATGACATAAAGCTGCATCTCCTGGGACAACATTATTATAATAATGACTACTGTTGGCATTGTGCAATATTGGTACTTGTTTTATTAAACTGAACTGCTCCGGCCCCCTCCCATAAGCACAAAGGCAAGCCCATTACAATAGACCTTGTTAGTATGATTAAGGCAGAGTCTGTGCTGGCTTAGATTAATGGTTGAGTCATCCACAACTGCTTGTAGAATATATGAGGCCCTCCTCTTTCAGATGATTGAACACCTGTAGCCATCATACAGCCCAGGAATGATATGTTAGTTCCATCTGTGGTCTCTAATTTTAGCAATGCTCTGCAAATATTTACACATGGGTTTAAGACTGAGGGCTATTAATTACATTTTCAGACACAGCACCTGAATATAGAAGAGCAGACCTACTGTTCTGCTACTTGGTAAGCTATTCCAACAATGGAATGGAAGTACAATGGAAGTGGCATCCTCAAAAAAAACTTTGAAAATGTGATTCCAAACATGATTTTAAGTTTTCTTGATGGTGAAGGATGTAAACCCCGCCCCACCCCCCACCCCCTTTATTGTACCCAAATTAGGCACCCATAATGCAAAAGCAGGTTAACTACACTAAAGTTTGCAAATAATGCCTCAACATATCAGATCACATCGGATTGGATCGGAGAGGAGAGGAGAGGAGAGGAGAGGAGAGACGAGGTGAAAGGAGAGCTCCTAAGAGGAACAGAAAAAGCTAAATAAAGTTATGCCTCTGCATCATGATGTTGTTATCAAACAAATATTTGCACAGTTATTAATTATACACATACTCACATAAACACTACTACAAAGCAGTACAGCAGTACATCTCTCACCATCTCCTTCTCTACCTCCATGTTTTCCTCCTGTATTTACAACCTCGTCTATTTCCCCTCCCTCCCATACATATCTATTATGTCTTCCCTTCTTCATTACCCATATCCTGCTATCTTTCTTCACTCTTGTCTCTCTCCCTCCATCTCTTAAGTGTTTCTCCCCTGGCCACTGCTCACCCTCCATGCTTTGTTCTAACATCCATCCTTCCCCATCACCCATTTTCAATGTCTTTTTTGTCCCTCTGTCTCTCCTTTCCTCCATCTCTCCTTCACACCTCCCTCTGCATTCCCCCTCTTTTACCACAGTCCCACTTGCTCCCCTTCTATCTTTGTCTCTCATTCTTTTCTGTCCCATGAAAGCACTTATAGCCTCAATAAGAAAACCCTTTGTCTTTTTTTTTTTCCTAAACAACACATGCATGCACGCACGCTATCAGGGCCATTTATTCCCAAGGCAGCCCAAGGCTCTGGTGTTCCCAGATCTCTTTGACGAACGGGTCACTGTGGCCAATCATGCATTGGCCAGGCGGCCCAGAGAGGCGGGATGTGGGTCAGTGTAGCCAATGATACGCTGGTTCTTTTCCCAGAGGGGCAGACTGATTGACAACTGGTGCTGGACAGAAGTCAAGAGGGTAATTGTCATCTGACTCTCTCTCTCTCTGTCTCTTTATCTGTCTGTCTCTCCTCCTCATCCTACACACTCCTTTTTTCTTCCTCCCACCTCCCTTTCTGTTTCCCTCCCTCTCCCCCTCTTACTTCCCCTTTCCAACCCACTTCCTAGCCCCCAACTTCCCTCCCCTACCCGCTTTCTCCCTATAGCTCCAGAGGGACTCTCTCATTGGCTGCCCTTCCTGTCCCTCAGGAACGACTTTGTGACGCTACTGGCCAAGGGCTGATGCCAATCTCCATCCCCAGCCCGCCCCCCGGGAGCCCCCCTAACTTCAATGGCCTGTGTCAAGCACACACACACAAGCAAGCACTTCTAGCCAGGGGACGGGGACAGAAGCTGATTAACCAAATACTTTTATCAGCAGTAAAACCGCTCTCTCTGCCTGCCTGCATTCTGAACAAAACAGCCTTAAAATACATAAACACACATGCAGACACACATCCCAAGCACTGAGCCACTGGCCAGAAACACCAGGCTAGTCTGAGGTTTGGGACAGTGTGAGTGTGTGTGTGCATGCATGCTTTTGTTTGTGAGAGTGTGTGTAAAGGGACAGAGGTAGCAGAGGGCTTAGATGGATGGGAGAGAGAAAGAACAACAACAACCACACAAAGCCTGGCGGACAAGCTTCATCGCACTCTCTATCTTTCTCTTTCTGCTGTCTCTTTTCTACTCTTCCCCTCACTCATCCTTTTTTCTCTTTCCCTCCTTCTTTTCTGATCCAAAATGCTTCTACTATCTGATTGTGTTCTCATTTTTTTTGCTGTTCTTTTATTTTCAGTTATCTCTACGTTGTCTTCCTGTTATTCTTCCCTCTGTGCTGCCATCCCAGCTATCCTCATCTCTTCACCCAATTTTACTCCTCACACCTTCTCTTTGGTTGCTTGTACATGAGGTCATTGTGGCTTTAAACCATGCTGTGCTGCCCAACTGAGTTACCAAGCAACCTCCCCAACAACTACAAACGTACCCCCAACAACATATGAAAACATGGACACGCATGCTCTCTTGCTTTTTCTCTGGGTCCTTACACACGAAACCGGTAGTCGACTGCTGGTCAATGTCAGGCTGCCGGTGAGTGTCTGTCACCCTAGTTTTTGTGGTGTGTCCTGCAAAATTGGCACTAGTTGGCCCTTGTCTGATTTTTTTTTTTTCATCCACTTCAGCACGTTGATTCGGTGCTGAAGATGGTGGAGCGCTGGTGAGAGAAATCACTCTAACTGGGAATTTAGCTCAGCGCACAAGAAGAGAATCAGAGTGAGAAAAGCAAATAAATTGGAGAAGGCATGAGGTTGAAACAAACTTGTTATATTAGGTGAAAGTAAGATTTGAGCCATTACGTTCTTTATCAGACACAGTTCACTGTAGTTTAATTCAATTCAATTATTCATGAAGCCCAGTATCACAAATCACAATTTGCCTCAGAGGGCTTTACAGCATACAACATCCCTCTGTCCTTTTCGATCCTCACAGTGAATGAGGAAAAACTCCCCCCCAAAAAAAGGTTTAACAGGCAATAGATGTCATACAGAACAGATCAACATAATAGAGCATGGTAAATGTCATTTGTTCTTTTAACATTGATTGTGTTTTTCAATGTGCTAACTGGCTACCCAGCATCTTAAACTCATCCTGTCGGTCTTCCAGTTTCCTTTTTTAACTACAGATACAGACTACCGCCGTCTGCTGGTAAGGAGAGTTATTTCCTCTCGGATGCGCTGGTTGGCTATAGCCTTTGCGGTGTGTCCAGGTACACCTTTTTGGCCGAGACACAGGCAATATGAAGGAACGCAACAATTGGCTTTCGTTGCCACTTGCTCTTTGATGTTGGTTTGGTGTGTCTGTGTCTTTACACATGCATCAGCAGCTCAACATCCCAAAGGCTTGTGTTGAAAAGATTATTGATGTAAGACTGAAAGACATGGGATCCCAAATCAAAGTGGATAAAATCACCAAAACAGGTGTAAAAATTAAAGGCTTTCTTGATTTATCTCAAACTGTGTCTACTTGCGTAGTGGGTCTTCCGCGTGCACATACACAAACACATGGGTGTAATGTGCATGAAGATATCTGAACACAAAACATAGGAAACACACACAGATTTAAAACTAAGAGCTGCTTATTAACACACTGCAAATACACCTCTCTCGACACAGAGAGAGAAGAACACTCATTTTTACACACACACAAACACACACACACACACACACACACACACACAAACAAGCACAGAGTTGATGTTCAGGGCCAAACAACACAGCTTGAGATTAAAGAGCCTCTCTGATCTGACATTTGTTTTTCTGTCTGTCAGAGAGAGTGTGGCGGGAAGAGGAATCGATAGCAGAAGAGACATGGAGAGGAGAGTGAGAGTGAGGAGTAAAGGGGGAACAAATGGGAAGATATAAAGAGAGTGGAGTAAGAAGTAGGAAGGATAGGGAAACTGCAGGAGGAGAGGAAAGGTGAGGGAGAAGTGAGGATGAAAGCACCAGTGAGGTGAAAGCAGAGAGGTGAAGGAGGGCAGTGAGGAGAGAGATAAGGAGTAGGACAGAGAGAGAAAGCGAGGGCAGGAGGAGGAGAGGGAAAGCATTCCTCTGGAGTACCTCGACTCTGGGGAAAGCTCCAGAAATAACTGAACTAGAAGTTCCCCCAGCAGCCTCCACTAACCATTACAGACTGGGACACACACACAAGTCATAGAAAGGCACTAAGTTCACCATTAGAAGACTGGGCTCCAATGTGAACGCAGATTCAAATGTTGTCAAGAACATCTCAGACGGATCATGAGGTACAGCAGTTATAGTGCATGCATATGTGCGTACACACACACACACACACACACACACACACACACACACATACGTAGAGTACATGAGAGCAGTAAGAGCTGGAGGGTGGAGGGGTAGGGAGGGGTACATAATTGCCTTCTCTTGTAGTACAGGCTGGGGAGTGCTTTTTGACTGAAGACACCAATTTCACGCTAAGGCATTATTTAGCTTGATACAAACTTGATTAGGCTTTACAGGAGGAGAGAGAAAGAGAGAGGGAGAAGGAAAGAGAGAGAGAGAGACAGTAACACAGAGAGGAAAAGGGAAATAAACAGCTTTGTGTCATGCCGCATCGCTGGCGGATAGATTAACTTGCTCGTCACGCTCCTTCTGGGAGTAACAAGAAAAATATACACACAGCGCGTGTGCGCTTGGAGCGTGGCTGGTTGTTTGTTTGTTTGAGTAGATGTATAATCAAGCATCTTATCCTAAAAAACAAAATGTAGTTTTCATTTTTTAAATTTTCTCTTTTGGTACTATTTTTTCTTTCTGTATTAAATATTCATATTATTACATTCAAAATGTAAAATAAAAGTAGGCCTTGGGTCAAGCATATAGCTTCTTAGGGTAAAAATTGTAGGATCTGGCTGTAGAACTCACGAACGAACTATCCCAAAAGTTCCCCACTAGCTAATATTGCTTAGCAGCTGCTTTTAGTCCCAAGGCTAAACAAGAATTACTGCCTCACAGCTGTATATAGCCAACAAGTCAAGTTACAGTTTACATCCATGTCCATATCCAGACCCAGCCATGACAGTAGACAACCCTTCAAATATGGTTGCTGCAGAAGCTAGAAATTCTAAAATACAGATGCAAACTTCAAAGAACAGAGATCTACACAATCATCACAGTTCCAAGATGGGCCCCTAAGATTAGTGTCACCAATTCAGTATCTGACCAAATTTTTCTCCTTCTGTCCTTCAGTTATGATGTTGAATAATGGCCAAAGAGGTGTTTTCCCAGAAGATTATCACAGCAGAGTTTCTCACACATTACTTTATTTGTGGCAGCCTGCCACGATTAAAACATGGGCTGCCATGCTTTGATTTTCTGGAGCTACATCGTTCATTAGGAGCGCTGTTGGGAAAAGAAAAAAAAAATTATATATATATATATATATATATATATATATATATGTGTGTGTGTAATTCAGTAACAGCGTTCCACATTCTAACAGTGCAGTGTACTCTGGGCACAGATGCCAGCAGAACGCCAGGTCCCGTGAAAGTGAAACTAAGTATTCATTGCACCAGGTCTAAAAGTTTGCCACTGCAGCAGCTGCTCCTCTCATACACCAATCCGATCTGTTCAGATAAGCTCTGATCAGATCATCTCAACAGTTATCCACCCCAAGAACTGCTGAGGGGAAAAAAAGAAGTCATGAAAAGTTCTGCCTGCACTGCATTCAAGACCCGCAACAACTTCCAGATTTAAAGAGGGCACACAGACGAATACACACAGGCAAGAAAATAAAAAGAAGAAACACACAGATTCTAATACTGCAGGAAACACTTGACCAAATTTGACCTTTGACCTGTCTGACATGAAATGTCATCACTTCATCATTTTATTCTAGTAGACATTTCTGTGAAAGGTTGTCATAATTAGAGAACGAATTCTTGAGTTAAGGCCAAAAACTTACTTTGTGAGGTCATAGTGACCTTCGACCGCCAAAAGTCTAAGTGGACGTTCGTGTCAAATTTATAGAATTCCCTTAGGGCATTCTTGAGATATTTGAGTTCACAAGAAAAGGGATGAATGTATTTACCTATGGACAGACAGACAGACATACAAACAACCAAAAACATTATGTCAAAACTAAAAAATGCTACTGATGTGCTTTGGAAGAGAAAGCCCATTGGCTCAGTATGCCGATGTCGATAAATAAGGAATGTATTTACAGATATTATTCACCTGTTGAGAGCCATTATCTCAGCTGGTCCAATATTTAACTATGTTTACACCAATGTAGTAATTAGCTTTTTTGGGGCAAAAAAATAGGAGAGAGAGGAGAGGAGAGGAGAGGAGAAGCTGGGTGTGCTAGTCCCTAGACTGCTTATCAACTCTGAGTCGAAGGCAGACAGTACTTGTGCATTTTTAAAATTGGCCTGCACTGACCAACACACACACACACACACACACACACACACACACACACACACACACACACACACACACACATATCTTCGCACCAAACTCACCATGCAATCTCTTATTCTCTGTCAGCTCTACCACTTTCCCTCCAACACTGTTTCTCTATTTCATTCTGTCTTGATACCGGCATAAAGCTTTTATTAGGGACCAGACATACAAGAGAAGACACCACCTCCTCTGCTGTTGTTTCAGCACAGTACAAGTAAAGCCACTCTGGCTTTTCTGAACCTGCTTGTGCAGTCATTGAGGCACACATTTGCTCTCCTAACTTCAGCAAGTCAGCCCTAAGACTGATTAATCTTGAGAATTGCAGGGGAATGTAATAAATGAGTTTAACTTATATGAGAAAAATATTCTCACTTATAAAATATTTATCTGATTACAAGCTTTCTAGTTTGCTACCTAATATAAGCTTGCTGCCGGATGCTTATTGTACTGCTGTAACAAACATTACTCAGTGGTTAGCATACTGGCTACATTCCATCGATTAATTACACTTTGCCAATGCTGACATTAATGGCAGCAGTTTAATCTATTTCACTCTTTCTGGTGTTGAAAAATGCCTAAAAATCAATTTATAATTACCAGATTTACATAGAATATTCAAGTGTCATCAGACAGTGGAATTATCAGACTAGTTAGGTTAAAAAAATGCTGAACAATACAACTTCAGAAGAGAATATCATTTTATGTTACAAAAACAGGCCGTAATTCATTTGGAAGGAATTAATGTCACTGAAAAAAAAGATTATATGAAGGGATGATAAATAATAAACATTTTCTTTCACACCCTTACTATTCTCTCTTATTCAGCACAGTCGCTCTCTCTCACTGTTGCTCACTTGCTCTCTCACTTTCTTCTGCTTCTCTTGCTCCATTGTATGTCTCACAGCAGGGTGCCCTTGCCTTTTGACTGGGAGGTGAATGGAAAGGAGTTAGAAAAACCAACTGAAGACTCAAGCACTAAAAAGAAGCATTGGTAGGTCTATAGTGGGGCGCACTACAAAGACCCGCCAGAGTGTCCAATAAAAAAGGAACACAACACAAGCAGCTTGTTCTGTTGAAGAGTCCACACTCTGAGGACAATGCACATTAGTCTGGGTCCATGGTGTGTGTGCGCGCATGCAAGCACAGGGAGCAAAGGCAAGCAGACAAAAATGATTGAATGGATGAAAAAAAGAAGAAAAAAATGAAGGCCGTGGCTGTTTATTCAGACAAAGCAGCGTGTGCTAAAAAGCTGCACATGCTAAAATTGGTAGACATGTAACTGTGGTGCTATCAAGATGTGGACATACAGGAAAAAGTCTTGATGGTTTTCTACTTTTCCCTCTACTGAGACCATGCATGAGGCTACCTTTGCAAGATAACATTGCTTAGGGAAAAAATAGGAATTAGATACACACATTTTTAAAAAAAAAAATCAGAAAGAACAAGTATATTGTCTGAAAACCTGACTAAAGCAGTGACTTTTGACCTGGCCTGAAGCTCAAACTGAGGAGGTTATGCAGGGTCAGACCAGGGAGTATAAAGCTCTCAGTCCTCATAGCCCACACACATACATACACGCACACTCACTCACGCGCGCGCACACACACACACACACACACACACACAAAGATTTCCATTTCCCAAAAGTCACCCTTTCATCAACAGCAGTGTGTGTGTATGTGTGTCAGAGAGAGGGAGGGAGGGTAGCCCAATAAATATATTATGCATCAGCCAGGTGTGCAGAGGGGCACTGCTAATTGCCCCCACCACTAATGTTTAATGTACAGAATAGGAAGGGGGAGGGATTATTAGGGGGAGGGAGGGAGGCAGAAGGCAAAGTAGAGGGGAGGAAGGAATGGAGGGGCAAAATGCATGAGGCTGCAAGAGAAGGAAAGAGGGAAGAGGGGGCTAAATTAGGCAAGGGTCGACTGTAATTACGTCCAAAATAATAACCTATTATTTCTGTTCCCATACCAGTTGCACATAATTTATCATAGATATGGATGCCAGTGTAGTGCCATATCCACATCATAATCTTGTCAGTGAAATCCTTGTATCTCTAAAGAATTAACAAAAAAACATTTTATCTTAAGTAACACTAAGTACATTTTTAAAGCAGCAATTGATTTTTAATGTATAAATATTAAAGAAATAAGTAACAATAATAAATAAAGACAAAAGGTTTAGATTTGCAGAGACCAATTACTTCATATCAAAGATTAATTATATAATTCATTTATCTGTAAAAATACCAAGCAGCAACCTCCGGGGCTGAAAAATACAGTCATGGGCATGCCAAAAACTCCCGTTCTCTGAATGGCCACTTGAGGCTGGCTCCAGAGGCCAATCAGTTTCAATAGACCCCGATGTTAAAATGCCCAACTTCACAATGGGGGCGGGGCGTCGGTAGCTTAGTGGCAGAGCAGGCGCCCCATGTACAGGGCTGTTGCCGCAGTGGCCTGGGTTTGAGTCCGGCCTGTGGCCCTTTGCTGCGTGTCATCCCCCCTCTCTCTGTCCCCCTTTCATGCTTGACTATCCTATCTATAAAGGCAAAAATGCCCAAAAAATATTTAAAAAAAAAAAAAACAACAACATGTTAACAGCCTACCGCCTTCTTGACCACTGTACGGAGGGGTCATTTTTATATAACTCACCCATGTACATTTCATTAAGGCAGTGCTTCCCCTACCATTATACTGTCTCTACATGGTCGCACGTTTACAATTCACCTCTGCTCTCTGTATTGTTCACGGTGGAGTTCCGCCCAAATGCGGGAACACACACACAGACACCTGCGCACACATAAACACAGACACAGGTGAGCACAATGGAGTGCAGCTCGGGCCGCATTTTCTGGACTGAACCCGACCAGAGTCTGAGACAATTATAACCAAGCCCAGCCCGAACCCGTAGCAAAAAATTGAAAAGTTGTCAGCCCTGCGAAACTTTTTTTGCAGAAAAAATGTTGTGTACAGCACTTTATGACCAATAAAAGGGATCGATGTTGGATTTTTGGTTGGATCTGACCATGGCCAGGAAAGTGCCAGGAAAGAAGTTCAAATACATCAGTGACAGCACAGATGCAGATAAAGACAAAATTATGGTGTATGTAATTTTGAAAGTTACACATTAAAAAGTATTAAGAGCCCTGCATTGTTGCATATCACTGTAAATCAAATCCTTTTGGGGGTTTGGACTGTTGCTCATCCCAAGTCACCAACTTCTCATCACTCTGTGTTTTAGTAAAGTGTGATGAGCGTGATCATATTCTATATGAAATACTAAGTGAATGATTAACATTGACTGATAACAAAATTCATCTTTAGCTGCTACACTAGTTATGTAATAAGCTTCAACTAAGACAACACACAGCACAAGACTTTAGACCTAACTAAATACACTGCAGGCCAATAGTCAGTGTGGAACAAAGAGACAACCATAATCTCTTAGTAAAAGACTGTAAGAGATGCTTACACACACACACACACACACACACACACACACAGACACAGACACACACACACACACACACACAGCCTTGTAGGAAACTTAGAAGGGCCCACATCCTTTGAGACTATCTAGTGGTGGGGGGATATGGGCTTGGCAAGCTAGGTCTGGATTGACTAAGTGTGCATGTGTGTGTGCATGTGTATAGTCACACCAGCATCATCTTTCTCTTCTTAAAAGCTGAGGGCATGGGCATGCACAGAGCTCAGCTACACTGACTGTGTGTGTGTGTGTGTGTGTGTGTGTGTGTGTGTATATATGTGTGTGTGTGTGTGTGTGTGTGTGTGTGTGTGTGTGTGTGTGTGTGTGTGTGTGTGTGTGTGCATGTCTCCAGAGGGGTGGGTGTGTGTTAAGGTCCAGTGAGTTTGCAGCTGATAAACGAGGCTAGCTAAGCCGCTACAATGGCACAGTCCTGGCCCATGACGCCCTGTTCTCACACACTCTCTCACACACACATGTACTTGCAAAACCACACCAGGCTGGCCGCTGATAAGGAGTTGTCGCTGGCATACTCACACCTCACTGAGGGGACTTCACCCTTTTTGGACACTCAGATGAGTTCACTCACACACACACACACACACACACACACACACACACACAGAAACACACACACACCACACAATAAAAACCTAACCAAGCCTACCAGATGATATGACCTTCTCCCATCCATTATTTCAGACAAAACCTCATTTTGCTGCTCAACAGTGATGAAGGAATGGTACTATTCAAGTCAAAACCATTAACCAATACAGCACTTATCCCCAGTTACACAACTTGATTTCTTTCTTTGTAAATGATGTTCTTTTCTGAGACTTCCAGCCAAAGACAGGAGCATTAATTTGACTGTAACCTTTACTCCACTGGCTTTTTTAACAGCAGACATTTTGACGTTTGCCAGTAAGAAAAGTATAGGCCTAACTAATAACTTCAATTCTGTTCAGGTGTCCCATGACAGTGTGACAGTGAGCAAACGTGCACACTTCTAGGACCCTGAAACTGAAGCGGCTAAATGGAATCCAGACATTGTTAATGTTATTATTTAGACCTGTGCTTGTCATACTGCGACATGTCAAAATGTCTTCCATGAAAATGACCTACTATAAGTACTTCTGTTCTACTCCAAGTGTTCAAATGTGCAGTAATTTGGTTCTAATTGAGTGCAGATCAACATGAGTCAAATTACATTCAATGCATGGTACTGCTGGGCTCCACCGATCACCAATTACATTAGCTTGTTTTGTCCCATTAAAAAAAACTACTACCAAAAACTCAAATCCACCCCCTGCTGAGGAGTCAATGGAATTTCTAACAAAGCTCTCAGAAAGCCATTTAATGGTTCAGCAAGCTTTAATGCAAAGCCAATACAAGCTTTTATACAGGAGTTACTCAATGTGGCTGTACACACACTGATTGTACGAACACTATTTGTAAGCTGCACAAGCAAAAACAAGATAAGCTGTCAAATTGTTGGCATTAAAAGCAAAGAGGCATTTACGGTGCCTTCCAACAAGCTTACACTCGGATGTACCTGCAAAATAACATATTGTTGTCTTTAAGTAATCCAAGCCACATGTGTAGGGTCTCTGAGTTTTATAAGAGCCAGTTGCCCTATGAAAGGCTCTGTGCTCTGCCAAAGGGTGACATTAAATTACTCTAATGGTAAAGCCAGATGGGGAGAGAGAGGCAGGGAGAGAAAGAAAAATAGACCGGAGAGTGAGAAAGAGGAAGAAAAATGAGAGATTAACAGCACTGTACTAAACACACATACAGTCTCTCATACTGATGCTGCTGTCAGATACTGGAATGATAATGAAATCCATAGTGCTTATATGGGGGAAAAAAGTGCACTTGGACAAGCTGTCATTGTCCTCGCACACTTGACCTTCTGTTTGCACAGGTCACTTTGATTTTGCCTTTATTAGTATCACAATTAGGCTCAGCAACCACCAAATTGGCTTGTAACTTGATGACATTCCCCGCCACAATTAATTTTTACCCACATTTGACGGCTTGGCGGTTGTTAATTTTAAAGTCTTGAGCAGTTAATTGACAATAACTTTAACTCCAGGCAATGAATAATTACTATCCCAGAGTCTCTTATTACATTTAAATCACATACTTACATGAATTATCATGCAGCCCTAACCAGTGTTTAAAAAGTACGATGGTGTAGACTACAGCTGAAATAATCGGTCCATTATTTGATTTGTTGCTCAACAGAATCTGGAACTATTTTGATAATCAATCAATTATCTAAGCAATTTTTGTGCAAAAATGCTGAACATTTGCTGATTCCAGTTCCACCAATGTGAGTATTTGCCGCTTTTCTTCCTCTTACATTATAATAAATTGAATATCTTTACGGTTCAGACTGTGGGTCAGACAAAAAAAAAAGCCATTTGAAGATGTTACCTTGGGCTCCTGTAAAACTGTGATTGACATTTTAATCTCATTTAGGTTTAATAGACCAAATAAAACGATTATAAAAGAAAATAACTGGCAGATCGATTGATAATGAAAATAATCTTTAATTGCAGCCCTAGGGGAGTGACACATTTCCAAGCAACAGTGCCAAAAGTTTGGTCACAACAACAAACTTTTTGCAATTGAGTGGGATGGGTACCATTTCAAAATCTTCAAACTCTTCGCCACTCACAACATTATCAATGGAAAAAATAAGCCTTCCTTACCACATTCATCTGTGTTAAATCATGTGTTAACATAAAAGGTTGTTCAGGGATAATAAATGAAATGTACTCTGTAATAAATACAGTACAGTGTAATATTAACTATACAACTATTTAAATCCTGAAATATCATTTATTCTGTTCAGGCATTTAGTGCCAACTTTTGGTACCTGACAGGTTGCAATGATCAGTTCCATAAGCCCTACACATGAGCATGTCACTGCACCAGTAACTGGCTGATCAGGGGTCACCTGTATGACTGCAAAGACCAGTGCAAACAGCAGCTACAGCAGCTACGAATACCCTGAACACCAGAATAAATGCTGGCATTGTACATCTCTGTAAACAACAGATATGTAATATTTGTACATTTTATATGTTGAAACTTGACAAATCTTAACATTTCAACAATGCTGTGGTAAATGTGTGGTTATGTCTAGGCACAAAAACCACTTGTTAAGGGTTACAGAAAGATCCTGTTTTGGCTGTGTTGTTGGTCTCAAACAGTGGTAGCCACCTCGCCAAGGTTTCACACTATTCATCATCCTCTCCACCTCCCGATGACAAATCCTCTTCATGTGTAATCTCAACTTTGTCACTGTAGAAATAATAATGCTACATATGAAATGTACAAATGTTATACGTAGTTGGCAGAAATGTACAATGCCAACATTGCCAATGATTGGGCAGTGCAAAAAGTTCTTAATAATTTAACTGAAAATCTGTTTACATAGGAAAAAAAAACATACACGGAAGGTGGTGCAACCAAAGAAATAAGGACAGAATGTTAAGCGAGAGAGAGATGCAGGCATAAAGGAGACTGAGTGGAAATGATGCCATTAGCCCAGAAGAGCTCGGCTCAACACAAACCGAAAGCAAACCAAATCTCCCCCTCTCTCCCTCTTGGTCAAAGGGCTCATTTGGCTCCACTGACTATAAACAACACTCTAAACAAACCAAATAAACGCTAGAAAGTAAGTGCTCCCTCCTTTTCCCCCCTCTCCAATCTTCCCTCCTCTCCTCTGTCTCCCTGTCACATGCGCTCAACTCCCGTTTAATGTCCTGCAAATGAAGCGGATTTATTAATGTGTAATTAAGTAATAATCATCACTACATAATGCATGAGAGACTCAAGGGGCTAAGAGCTGGGAGAGAGAGAGGGAGAGATAGGATAGCGAGACTGCCTGAGCAGACAGAGAAGGAGATTTCTGCTGCCTCGCCTCGCTAAAGACACACATTAAAAACGGATTAATCCATTGAAATAATATTTTGATAAGAGAGAAGCCATGCTCTCTCATTGCTTCCTCCGGCTCACCCCTCCCTTTCTCTCACCCCGTCAGCTAGTTTCATGGCCCATCATCACGCCATTAGTCCGTGTTCAATTAACAGACTGCAATTAGTCAAGTCCCCCCACTGTTAACAAGGCCTAATCACTGTAAGGGCTAGACTGGTCAAGTAAATCGTAGGAACTTAGTTGCAGTGGTTAAACATGGAGGCGCAGTAATATAACTAATACTACTGTTTGTTATTGCTAGAAATTGGTATTTAAAAAAACAACAACTTAATACTAATACTCTAACATTCTTAAATACAGTGCATTATGATTAGGGCTGGGTGATGAAGAGAACATTAAATATCCAAGTATACTTGACCAAATACCTCCATATCGATATTGTGACAAAACTGTAGGGTTGGTGCTTTATTTTGATAAATAATCATCAGTAAGGTGGACATAATGACTATGGGGGTAAAGACTAAAAATAGGACAGCTAAAACAATTCAGTAAGTTCAGAAAATTACATCACTTTACTGTAATGCAGCATTTAAAACCAGGACAAAACAGCACTTACGATATTACCATCAGCCAAAATCCAATCACAATATCCATATAATATCGATATGTTACCCAACCCTAATTGAAATAATTATCTAAAATTTGCATGTAAATGAAAACAACATTCAAAATAACAGCCTTACAGTATTACATATGCAGCTTTTACAGAGTGTGCAAAAACAGGAAATAAAAATAACAAAATTTGCTTTAATACAGTCCATGCCCTAACTCCTGGGAATATAAGACTTGGTTGTTATTAGGGGTGGGAGAAAAATACCAATACAGCATAGTATCGCGCTATTTTGCATGGCAATATTGTATCAATACACACAGGCTAAGTATTTATTTTTGTTATATATATTATTAATACTGCAAATACAAGTTAAACTTTTGGTAGCCTAATAGAATAATGAAATTAATTGCTTTTTCAGCCCACTAGATACATTTTTGCTGCAATAAAAAAAGCTTTAAGTGAGATGAATAGACTGAAAGCTTTATCTTGGTCAATAATACAGATGTTGACAAGTTTTCCCTTGGGGACAGAATTGGGAGTTGAAAAAAGGTCATTAATCGCAATATGTTATCGCAATACTCAACAGATCGCTAAGTGTTTAAAATTGCAAAAATATTGTATCACGACTTGAGTTTTGTGATAATATCAAATCATGAGGCCTCTGGTGATTCGTACCCTTGGTTATTATTGGTTGCAATACATTTGAAGTGATCTGGGTTTAAAGTCAGGTGAAAGCAGTAAATGTAATCTGAAATAACCAAAATGATGCATATGTGGGTCATAAGCAAACAATCTCCCTCTTCAGGAAAACTGTGACTAAGTTAAGTTACAATAAAATATCATCATTTTACCCCTCACCTGCTGATTTCCAGGGGAAAAAAACAATCCTTTCCAGACCATGGCTATTCAGAGTCAGTGCAAATCTAAAGCAGGAGATGGCTGAGGTGGGACTTTGTGCTTCTTTGTTATTGTTTTGGCATGCCTGGCTGGCCAGTAAGTCCGTAAGCCAGCCAGCCAGTCAGAGTTGGGTGAGCAGGTGAAAGACAGAAGAACATGAAAACACAGATAATCCCCCGGCGATGCTCACCTCGTCCTGGCCTCCATCGCTCCCTCCCCCCCTGCCCACTCACCTGCTGTGTGCCACTGTGCTGCCCCCAAACACCTCTCCTCTCTCTCCCCTTTACCCTTCAACCCCTTTTTCTCCTCCATCTCTATCTCTCGCTCTCTCCTCCATCCCTCTCTCCATCTTCCCCCAATACCAGGTCTTGCCAAGCTGTCAGTGGGGCAAGGTGTGGAGGGGAGATAGCAGCGGCACGCATGTACACACACAGATGCATGAGTACACATACACAAAACACATGGTGCTTATGCAAGCTAGCCTACAAGGGCTGTGTTACCTTTACCGCGCACACACACACAGAGTGGTGGTCGTCCGCCTCAGCTTTGCTTCGCTCTGCTTCGCTTGGCTGCCTGACTAAAGCTAAGCTCTCGTTATCCAGGCTGCTGAGACCAGGCTGCCTTAGTGACACACACACTCTCACACACACACACAGAGACACACACAAGGCGTGCATGTCCATGATGCATGCAAACACAAATACAAGAATGTAGATGTTGCAAGCTTAAGTACGCACACGTACACACACACACACACACACACACACACACGTTCACTCACTGACAGAGCAATGACAGAGCAGCAGTGGAGAGATTCACTGGTCCACAGCAGCTGATTTGTTCACTGACAAACTGCACCGAGCATCAACAACACTACAGCAGGGGGCAATAACAACCACATTCAACCACATCTTACACATACTGATTAAGTGGAGATATTCATTCAACACCACTCCAAGCAAATGCTGAAGCAATAACTTGACTGATGACTACATAGTCAATTTACAGAAAAATGACTTATCAGGACTACTTAAGTAATTTATCGAACACTCACTGGTTACAGCTTCAAAAATGTGACGATTTGCTTGTTTTCTGTCATTGCATATATTTATAAACCTAATGTTTTTGTTTGATTTTGATTGTTCAATCAAATTTATCATCTGAAATTTATAGGAGTAAAACAATAATCAACTATATGCCCTTACTGTGTGTTAAAAGCCATGCCCCCCAAACATTACAGCTATGTGTTTCTTTTTTCTTCACACAGACAATAATACAACCTGAAAAAATTACTGACGCACCCAGAAAAAGGAAAGAAATCTCCACAGTTTATGGGTGACTTAAAGGAAAGGGAAACAAAATAGAGACAAATACTACCAGCATGAAACTACTATGAAACTACACCTACAAAACAGTTGTCTTGTTCTTGTGTTGTCCTTTGTACAAGAAGAAGCCAGTGCATCACAGTCCTTTCTACATAATACTGTACTAATTGAAATAATCAGTAAGATACATGCCAAAACTAATTATAATTTGGAATGCTCTCTTTTAATGTTCCTCAAATTTCCACTTCATATGATGTAATATCCATTTAAAGCATTAAGTGTTGTTAGTAACTACAAACAGCATTTATTATTTTCATGCCAACTCAATTTCATATAGACAGGCTGTACGTATGAGCCAAAAACTGAAACCAGCTTTACAGTAGATTCCTGAGGAGGCTGTGGAATCTGAAAGCTACCGCATCACTCTCGATCACAACCCAGCCTGTTCTGTGGACTGAACTGAAAAACAATGGTTTCTAAAATGCGACAGTTTTCCTGCATGTATAGCCCACAGTAACAGATATTACAACCACAAACATATCCCAAAGCAAACACACTACCACACACTCCCAGCACTTTGTGTGTGGCATGTAAGTAGCCTCTCCTTCTATTGACAAAATGAATCCCACCCGACCTCACATGAAACAGGCTTAACATCAGGACCTATAGGAGAAGCTGGAATCCTCCAATTAAAAATCATGCTGTTCATCAAACTAAACACCCAGTTTAAACCACTGTCAGAAATCTGTTCGCTTCCCAGATTTTTACAGAAAGGGAAAGCCTATATGGCGGAGGAAACGGGGGAGGGGGTGGCAACCACATGGTCACTCCGTCCCGTTGCCCATCTGGGTCCCATAAAGGAAACATGGAGGCCAAGGCCACCACATGCCCTCATGCAAGATGCCCAGTCACCCATGCACTGCAATGAATACTATTTTATGGTAATGGGGGAAAATGCAGCTTCCTTCAGTAAAATAATTATAGTTATAATACTGCTTTTTAACATAAGAATTTTAATCCAGTACCTATGGACTTTTCTTGAACTTTAGAAAAATGAATCTGTAAATGCCACAGCTAGTCTTCATATGTGTTCAACCTTGCAAGAGTAATTTTTAAAGTCTGAAGTGAGGCCTAAAAACCCTGAGAAATGGAAAACATTCACAATAATATCTTAAAATCTAAGATGAAATACATTCATGCCCAGGGCTGTATTGTACTTCCTTTAAAACGTGGGAAATTTTAACATTTGGAGAGAAAATTAGAATTCAAAATCCAACTTGGAACATTTTTATGGCATAAAATGAAGCTATAAAGACATATAATGTGGGGGTTAAGTGACGTGATTTGGGGTCAACCAGCCAAATTTACCACAACAAAGCAGCAGTGGGCTGTTCAGAGCAAGTGCAATATGGGAATAATCCAGATTACATGGGCCCATTAACCAAGTGAATTACAACAAGTTGATCCAAAAGCGCAACCCACGCTGACAGAAAAACGATACACCAGTGTATCATCTTTCAAGTTCTGACAGTGTGGTAGCTAATTGAAAACAATTAGCCCAGTGGACCAGCGGACAGAGAAATTAAACTGGAGCTGTTTGTGAGCTCATTTCTGACTAAGATGTGTCCATGTGAAACAATTAGTAGACGGCAACATTACCCTAAATTACCCGTCCCCATACATTAGAATCATTTTAACAATGTCGTGACCAATTACAAACAATTAGTGAACCAACAGTAAAAGTGAGCTAACACACAAACTGTTAAGGTGAGAGACGCCTATGTTGTTAAACTACACACAGCTATGGTTGCGACCCTTTGGGGGAAAAATAAATTAAATTAGCTAACAAGCACCAGAGTGAAATCTTTGGTTTTGGTCGCGTTGGCTTCTTTTCCTACTCCTGAGTGAAGTGTCCGTTCACATGAGGTACAAAATTAACTGTTTCTTACCTTTAACGGAGCGCGGTTTGGCCTGTTTTCGTCTAGACATCTCTGGTCTCGAACTGCTTTCTTAATTTTTATTCTCTAATTGTTTTTGTTCCGTTCCGTGTTTTCAGCTAACCATACAGGCGGACACAGTCGGGTTATCTTTCCTCCTCCTCCACCACTTCGCTGCTGCTTCTTCGCCTGTTGCAATGCGGCAGCTTCAGTCTCTGATTGGGAAACGGCCGTTAGTCCAACGACAACAAACCACACACACCGGGAGTGGAGCGGCTTGGAGGCGACACTCGGCTCCTCTGATGCGTTTTCTTCCTCAACGGTCGCTCGGGCTCGCGCAACCTGTAGCATAAACGGGAGCAACTTCCCGTTAGTATCCCCGTCTTCTTCGTTACAACGTGCCCCGACGCAGACAGCTTTGCTCTTTTTTTATATCTTCTCTTTTTCCCCTGCACGCGTTTTGCTTTCTCCGGTGCAGCCCGGGCGCTCGTGCCGCTCCGACTTCTTCCAGCACTACGGACCGGGGCGCGAGCTGCCAGCCACGCGCGCGGCAAACACCTGAGCAGGTCCTGCGCGGTATTGAGGAAAAGTGACAGCGGCACCGTCCGAGTGCGAGGTGTCGGTGCCACAGCAGTACGTGACGGTCCAGGTGAAGAGAGGCGACGGAGAATGTTCCGGGAAATTGCTTTCAAAATGAAACGTGGCTTCTTCCCCCGCGCTCCTCGCGGCTTCGTCGGGGCTGTTTTAGTTTATCGAAAGTATTTCAGTCTGTTTTGTTTTGGGTTTTCCTCCAGGAAAGCGGCACCGACCTGAACCGACCAGCCTGCTGTGTTCCGTCCCGCTAATCTACACTAGGCAGTGGTGGTGGTCTGGTGGCATGGACATTGCGCTCTTCCCCAGCATCTCCACCCCGAGGGGAATACTGCTTTTACAACCCACGCTTTCTTTTTGTTAATATTTCTCAATGCCTTACCGGCGGTATTAATAGCAGCCTAATATTTCTACCAGTCTAACCCTTCGCTAGCCTCTGTCTCCCTGCTTTTTCTTTGTCCTGACTCTGGCTACCAGTCTCCCTCCTCCTCCTCTGCCTGCCTCTGCTGGCGGGGCTGCGGCGCAGACACACATAATAAAGCCAAGGCAGGCAGTGCTTGGCTGGAAATGTAGCCGCGTCCCAGCAGGGGGATGTGAGAGAAGGGTCCCGGCGGGGGAGCGCTCTGATCCCGCAGGGAGCAGCTCGGCACAGCCCGGGTTGGCTGAGGCAGAGAGGCAGGAGAGAGGCAGGCTGGGCTGACGGAGAGAGAGGGGAGGCAGGGGGAGAGTTAGGCAACAGCGCCCAGCTGTGGCCGACCGGCACAACTACAACAGGGACTCCGAGAATACAGAGGGAGGAGGCAGAGGGAAAATATGGACTTGGATTAAAGTGGGATGTGGAAGAGGCCCTAAAGTTGAGACGTGAAATAAGCAGGCCTAAGTTTGACAAATAAAATCAGTGTGTTTTTGGACGGTGACAGTGATGGAATTATTATGTCACCGGTAGGGTTGGGAATAAGAGTAACTCATGATAAGATGCTATCATGATAGCTTGTCCATGATAACGATGGTATCACGATATTGCTTAGTAGTTCTGCCATTCTTGATACATTGCAAGATAATCATCTACGATACATCACAAGTGAAGAAAAAATACCCCTAAAAAGGCAACAATCAGGAATTATGTAGTGATTGACTGCATTGTAGTGTCAGTTTCACAGAATTTGACAATTGAGATGAAACAATGTGAGTCTTAGCTTCAGGCCTCTTTAACACACACTCACACACTGTATTCATTTTAGGATGAATCACAGTTATGGTGGCATTATCCATTTTCTCCTTGACAAGATCCCGATGGTGACGGGGAAAGGTGTTCATTGTGTTGCCATGTACTTTCACAAGACAATTCTTGTATTTCATCTAGTCTATATCAGTTGTACCATTTGTGTTGTAAAAGCAAGTGACTTTTGCAAGTGACTTTAAAGATGACAAGAAAGATGATAAAGATCTCTGATTCCCGTCAATTCTTGTCTTGTGTGACACCAAGTGAACTGAAAGTTATTCTAAATTATGTTAAGTAGCCTATGTAACTTTACATCAAGTACGCTAATGACCCCCAACCAAGTTCAAACCCTGAGGTGGAGGGAGCCCTTCTGTGCCGAGTTTGCATGTTCTCCCCGTCAGCATGGGTTTTCTCTGGGTACTCCGGCTTCCTCCCACAGTCCAGAGATGTGCAGGTGAGGTTAACTGGTGATTTTAAATTACCCGTAGGTGTGAATGTGAGTGTGAATGGTTGTCTATTGTGTGTTAGCCCTGCAATAGTCAAGGGACCTGTCTAGGGAGTACCCTGTCTTGCGCCCAATATCAGCTTGGATAGGCTCCAGCCTCCCCCCTCAACCCCCAACAGGATAAGCAGTTACGGAAAATGAATGAATAAACCTAAAATGTAATTTTAGGTCTGCTAAACCTGACCTACAAAATTTTACTTTCCTTAAACCTAGATAACTTTTGCTAAACCTAACCTACATAACTTTAATTTTCCTAAACCTAATATGTCCCTTTAATTTCGCTAAACCTAATCTACATAACTTTACTTTTCCATCCATCCATTCATTTTCATCTGCTTATCCAGGGCTGGTTTGTGGGGGCAGCAGACCAAGCAAAGCACCCCAGACATCCCTCGCCCCAGCAACACTTTCCAGCTCCTCCTGGGGGACCTCAAGGGGTTCCCAGGCCGGACGAGATATGTAATCCCTCCAGCGTGTTCTGGGTCTGCCCCGGGGCCTCCTACCAGTGGGACGTGCCCCGAACACCTCCAGCAGGAGGCATCCAGGAGGTATCCTGATCAGATGCCAGAGCCACCTCAACTGACCCCTTTAGACACGAAGGAGCAGCGGCTCTACTCCGAGCTCCCTCAGGATGTCCGAGCTCCTAACCCTATCTCTAAGGCTGAGCCCAACCACCCCACGGAGGAAACTCATTTCCACCGCTTGTATCCGCGATCTCATTCTTTCGGTCACTACCCAGAGTTCATGACCATAGGTGAGGGTTGGGACATAGATGGACCAGTAAATTGAAAGCTTTGCTTTCTGGCTCAGCTCCCTCTTCACCACAACAGATTGGTGCAGCGCCCACATCACTGCAGAAGCCACACCGACCCGCTGATCCATCTCACGCTCCATTCTACCCTCAC
Organism: Epinephelus fuscoguttatus; assembly: GCF_011397635.1. Lineage (NCBI taxonomy): Eukaryota > Metazoa > Chordata > Actinopteri > Perciformes > Serranidae > Epinephelus > Epinephelus fuscoguttatus. Next base: position 8,420,131 of record NC_064755.1, read on the forward strand.
TCATGAACAAGACCCCAAGATACTTGAACTCTCTCACTTGAGGCAGTAACTCTCCTCCAACCCGGAGAGAGCAAACCACCGGTTTCCGACAGAGGACCATGGCCTCAGACTAGGAGGTGTTCACTCTCATCCCAACTGCTCCAGTGCATGCTGGAGGTCATGGCGTGATGGAGCCAACAGAACCACATCATCTGCGAAAAGCAGGGATGCAATTCTGAGGTTTCCAAACCAGACCCCCTCCTCCCCCGGCTGTGGCTCAAGATCCTGTCCATGAAGATCACAAACAGGACTGGTGACAAGGGACAACCTTGGTGGAGGCCAGCACCCACTGAGAACGTAGTTGACTTCACACCAAGTATGCGGACACAGCTCTCACTTTGGTCATATAGGGACCCAATGGCTTTTGCTAAATGTAATATGTAACTTTACTTACACTAAACTTTACTGAGGTAAATTTATATTAAGTACATAACCTAATAACGCCCAACCATGATTCTTTTCCTAAACCTAACTTATACTCAACCTTTGCCAAACCTAACCCATATTATTCTATGTTAAGTGCGTAACCTAATTCTTTTCCTAAACCTAACTTACCCGACTTTACTGCTCTAAACCTAACCTATGTACCCTTACATTAAGTACATAACCTTATGTTAGGTACGTAACACAATGACAACCAATGATGATTTTTTTTCCTAAACCTAACCTAACCAATAGGGCACTAGTCTATAAAATCCGATATCATACAAACTGTTGTATGAAGATGTGTTGCACCAGGTGCAAAGGTATCTAGTTTTAAATACAAACACTACTCAGCTGTGGAGGACGTGCCATGGTATCAGCCAGCAGCCAGTGTCACAACATGTCACTCTCAACCCCCACTCGCAGTGTCAGTCTTTTGTATCTGTGCATTAAACATTTCTAGTGGGTCTCTTAATTTGATAACATGCCGCTCTCTTGTGTGGCTTTACTAGTTAGGCCAATTTCAGGCCACTGGAGGCTGTGACAAGAAGTTTGTCTTTTTATACTCACTCACTCAAAACCAGAATTCCCAAAACAATACAAATGGTACTGGATGCAAATACCACGTTATGAGTGGACAGAGGAAACTTAATTCATGAAAGTAGTTCCATGTTTGTCACTAAGAAGAACTTACACAGTGAAGGAATTTCCACAGTGTCCACAGTTACTGTGGAGTTAAAGTTGCTCTTTTGATTTAAACTCAGCTTTTTGTTGCTCCTCACGAAAGTCCACATTTGACTTTGTAGACAGCAGCTGTGATCAGCCTGAATCACCACAAAAGCTTCAGTCAAAATTTACTTTAGAGGCACTTGTGATTTATCATTAACAAAGTAATGATAACTCTGTAAGCAGCTATCATTCCTCTTAATGACAAAAAGGCTGATAAAATTTTGGTCAGAAATTGTTTATGTGTGTCCTACACTTTGACAAAGCCCATCAATGTTACAGATAGTCTCCACTTTTTATTGTTGGTGTCCATCCTCTGTACAGCACCTAAAAAGAATTTTTGTGCATATCCTTTCCCTTTTGTAGGCTTCCAAAAAAGGAAGAAAAAAAGCCCCGCAATCCCAATGCAGACACAAGTTTGAATTTGATGTTTTGTAGACTAGTACAATTTTATATCTAGTTTTTTAGCCCAGGAATGCAGAAAAACTAAGGCAGAAATAGCAATAATGAGCTTGCAGGAAACAGAGGCATGTAATGGTCAATTCCCTCCACACAATTTCTTCAAAGGATTTGCTCACAGTTTTGGAATGTCAGACATTTTTTCATCTTGAAACGTTCCCCGTTTCTTGAGCGTTTATCATTTCACTTTTTCACTTCATTTGTGGTGGATTAATTTCTTTGGGACACTTTCTGACAGGATTAGTCTAAGCCTATTCATTTAGGCTGAGCAGAACCTATCCGTGCGAAATGAACATTTTCCGCACTTTACAGTTCGAGACCACATGAAACGTCTGCTTCTATCCAGTCATAAGCATACAAGAACATAGACCTTTGTGTTGCAGTGATGTACTGTCAAATGTTTAAAATCTGATGAGCCATTTTCTTTAAAGAAACAAAATACCCCTGTGTCCTCCATTGCCCTTTTCTATGGTGCTTTGTGAATGCCCCCTCCAAAGAGAAACCTTTTTTTCATCGGAGGGCACTCTCTGTCACAGTGAAAATAAACCGTTTGACTTACTGTATAAACATAATTCAATTAGCCACACCAGTGTGTGCATGCATGTGTGTGTCCGTGTGTGTGTGTGTGTGTGTGTGTGTCTGTGTTTGTGTGTCTTCTTCAAAGCTCCTTTATTTCCAGTAAAGAAAAGAGGGACACGTCTGTGGACAATATAAAGCAGACAAAGAGGGAAAAAATGAAAATCACTGGGTGCTTTGTTCTTCACTCTCTGCTCCAACTGAGCACTCTCTGACCGCAGCTGAGCTTTTCCATGTTGCCTCTCCCCCCCCCTCTCTCTCTCTTTCTCTGTCTCTCACTGTCTCTCAATCTTTCCCTCTCCTCTCTCTCTCTGGTTGTCATGGATAACTGGGTAACGTGGAGCTCCCTGTGCTGACCAGCAGGACCACTGCCCTCCGCAGATTGAGCCTCCCTGCTACCCCCAGCCCCACCCCGTCCTCCCATGGAGAGACAGCGCAGCCTTTAAGATTGACCCCCCATTGGGTTAAGGAAGGTGGGGGGCTCTTGTCTATCTGCCCTCCTTTTGTCCCCCCCCCCCCCCACTTCTGTCTCCCTCTGCCTCACCCTCCAACCTTCACCTCTCCCCATATGAAATGAGTGCACGCCAGGAGACCCATGTGTGCATTTCTGTGTGTGTGTGTGTGTGTGTGTGTGTGTGTGTGTGTGTGTGTGTTTGTGTGTGCACGTGCAAAGCTCCCCCAGTGTGACTGCCGCTGGCATGGAGGGGCAAAAGCCCTCACTCAGTGGTTGGTCCCCCCTCCACTCCTGTCTCCCCTTCTCGTTTCTGCCGGTAAATACAAAGAGTGGGAAAAAAGCCCACATTACAAGCTCCTTAAGGGTCAAGGACAGGCCCCAGTCTGAATAGCTTCTAAGAGTGGTATTGTTGAATCACATAGCTAGCGATTACACCCTCTGTCATCTCCGCGCGGATTTGGCTTTTTTATGCACACAACAAGAGAACATCAAGTAACAGGCACTGAATAAGTCGGCCAACAGACATGCAGTGGGAATTGATACAGACAGGACATCAATGGAATAAACCAGGGGCAGATGTAGAATTACAGCCCCAAAAATGGGGATTTGGCTTAAAGATTTCATACCTTAACAACAATCTGGTTTACAGTGATGTGGAATGTTAGAGTACTGAGATTATGACACAGAAAATATGGTGCCAGACGTTTGTGTGTTTTCATGAATACATTCTGTATAATGTAGCTGTAGTGAGACAGTCTCATTACAAAACCTTTCTTTGATCTACTCATGTATAAATATCGAGTTTGATGAAGTAACCAGCTTTAAGGAAAACTTCATCCACAAAATAATCACTTGTATATCAATTGCTCACCCTGTGTTATATTATTTTTGAGGAAAAGTTGTTTTTGTTTTTTTCCACATGCCTCCATAGTGAACAAAGAATCAAAAACTGACAAGTAAAGTAAGTAAATGGGGGCCACGTATTTTAACTCTCACACAAATCGTGCAGTATAATCCAAATCTCATTTATCCAGTTGTAAACTCAGTACTTACCAAACACATGCATTTTTGCTAAAATGTTGCTCATTGGTTAATGTACACACCAAACCAACATTGGAAAACTAGCGGAAACAAGAGCCCCTTGCTGTGTCACCTCTCGCCACCATGTCTCAGCCAAAAAGTTGCACATGAACCTACCAAACTAAAAGCCAACAAGCGTGTATGATCTGGCCTGCGTGAGAAGACATACCCCTGCAAACCAGCAGATGGCGGTCGCCTGTAATCCTCATTCAAAAAGGGAAACCAGAAGACCGTCTTGACACTAGTCAGCCACAACACAATCCAGTGTTGACCTAGTCTTAACTTTAAGGGGAAATTCTAAGAAAACGTCAAAATTCTAAAAATTTTCTTAGAATTTCGTCACTAGGAGCAACTCTTAGCACTAGGAGGCTTTGTTAATAAGGCCCCTGATCTTCCAATTAGTCACTATCTCAATTATCTTTTAAGAGGACTGGGGGCGTCGGTGGCTTAGTGATAGAGCAGGCGTCCCATGTACAAGGCTGTTGCCGCAGCGGCCTGGGATCGACTCCAGCCTGTGGACCTTTGCTGCATGTCCTTCCCCCTCTCTCTCCCCCCTTCACACTTAAGCTGTCCAATCAATTAAAGGCTATAACGCCCAAAAAATATCGTTAAAAAAAGAGGACTCTAAACATCCAACTCATAGACCAAAAATTGTGAGGTCAGAGGTAGTCATTCAAATGCAGGTGCACCTCAAAGAGCTATTTTATATCTTTTGATGTGGTGTACATCAGACAAAACTCAACTGAGCGGTTTTTCTGATGGATTGTATTTAGATGACACTGCCACTATTTCAATAACTTTGTTATTCGTCGTTCGTTGGCTATGTCTAATACGATTTTCTTCTGAGGAGCTGGCCTTTAACTCTGTTCCTGATTCATTTAACTTTAGCCCTTTTTAGATAGGAATTGTGCAAATTTTCAGGAAAGCCCGATCAGTCTTTTTTCAGCATTGGCAGTATAAAAACAAAATCAGGGAGCGCGGCAAATTGCTGCCTACCTACTGTTGTTTATACAGAATGTGCCTTTTTCGGGGCAATGGGGGGCATGAGCAAATAACAAAATGTGTAGCTCAGCATGTGACATAAACAGTGACGTGGGAGGGAAGCCGCGGTTAGTCAGTCCTTCGGCGATTCTCTCGTAAGTCGGCCCGCTCTTCAACGTTCCTGTCATCTGACAATTTATGGCCTCTTCGTTTGCGAGGACAAGGAGGGCGCCCAATTCCTTGCCTCCCCAGTTGCTCATCTTTACAGTGTCTGTCAGGTTTGCGTTTCCCTCTTGCTACTAGCTGCTCGCTAATTCCTGCTATCGGCTGTTTCCTGTTAGTCTACCGCCAGTGGGTCGCATGTGCGGTGTCATCAACAGCTCCTCCCACAAGTCTTCAACAGCCCCTCGGTCTGTTTAAACTAAAAGGGTTCTGCCAATATGGCTACCCTACAAGGCAGAAAATTGGGCACCTTGGATCAACTCGCCAATCCGGCTCTGTGTGTCTAAACGTTCGCAGCTTGCCAGCAAAATGGCCCAACATGCGCGGAAAATCTGGCAGTATAAAAGGGGCTAATGTTAGGTTGATAGTGTAACTCAAAGTATAGGTCAAAATTTAAGAAAAGATTTGAGCAAAAATTAAGTATGTATTTGGGTTTCATCATTTTGGCATGCACAAGCTAATTTCTCTGACCTACTGGAAATGTATCCTCCCCTACTGCTACAGCTCACACTGACATTGTATTTTTGACATTAGTAATATAACCTACGTCATGTCATGAACACAATACGCTTATGAGAATTGGAATAACTTTTCACAAAAATTAAACAAATACAGCAAGCTTAGTTGCTTTTAACTTTGACTTTGGATTAAAACATTTTTGAAAAGTAATCAACCTAAGCAATATCAAATATTTCTACAATCTGATATTTAACTCTCAGTTTTGTTTTTTATTGTCCAGCATTTTGAGCCCCATTATTGAACAGATAAGTGGTAGTATCAAGAATGACGGAGCAAACCACACTGGCTGGAAGGTTTTTGTTCTTGTTGCTGCGCAGGAGACAGTTAGCACCTTGTATTAACTATAGACTGTATGAAAAAATGGATGTGACTGCAGCGTCATCATCCACTGGTTTGTAGACTTCTGCTTTGAAGCCTTGAGTTTGACGTTTCAACTGTTGCCATCTTGTTTTGTTTTGTTTTGTTTTGGGGTTTTTTTGTAGTCAAAATTGACCACATTTGGATGAGAGGCTGGTACTGTGGATCAGGGAGGAGAGGAAGAGGACACTATAGGCAGACAGCCTGTTAGCCAAAGCAGCCTGCCCTTTATTGTGCATAACTTTAAGCCTCAAATAAAATGTAAACAGTTTTGTTTGTACCAAGCTGTAAACATGTTTATTTCTGCTCTAAAGTTGAGCATTTTAATGTAGGTGTCTATGGGGATTGGTTGATTTCTGGAGTCAGCCTCAAGTGGCTGTTCACCGAACTACAGTGTTTGGCACTTAAGACGTTGGCTTAATTTTTCAGCCCCAGAGCCTGGTGCTTGGTGTTTACATTTGTTTCGGTGATTCAAACACAAGTGGACAGCCGAGACACATCACCATTCACACCTGTGTCTTTATGGTACATCTCAGCTGACCACTTGTATTTCGGATTTCATTACTCACTAAGTCACTTCTGCTAGAAGGTCAAGGGGCCCTGCGCACAGTTATTACATGTACACTCTCTCTGGCTGCTCGCTAGTCACGTTAGCAGTTGTGTCAGTACAGCTGGAGATATCATCAGCACAATTCAAGACATTTCCTTCCATAGGGGATAAGGATGGACGGCCACGCAAGATGCATGCTAATACCAAGTAAAAACAGATTCTATGTGATTCTTCAGGGCTCAGTGGAAAGGGATCAGTAAGCTTTAACAAAGTATTTTCGGGTCAGCAAACAGCATCTGGAGCCCCTTCCCACACACCTTCCTGAAATCCAAATGAAGGGGCTGCTTCTGACAGTTTACTTTCCCAAACCAAGCATGGCCACTTCAGGCATTGATTGATCAAGTGCGAAGTTCAGTTGGGGGAATAATTAGGCAGGATTTGGTTGACTATATCAAGCTCTCTCTTAGTTCTTTATACAACTACTTTGATCACTTTTTGTATGTACATGACAGCAGGCCGGGGGCGGCACGGTAGTGTGGTGGTTAGCACTCTCGCCTCACAGCAAGAGGGTTGCCGGTTCGATCCCGGGCGTGGGAGCCCTTCTGTGCGGAGTTTGCATGTTCTCCCCGTGTCAGCGTGGGCTCTCTCCGGGCACTCCGGCTTCCTCCCACAGTCCAAAGACATGCAGATTGGGGACTAGGTTAATTGATAACTCTAAATTGTCCATAGGTGTGAATGTGAGCGTGAATGGTTGTCTGTCTCTATGTGTCAGCCCTGCGATAGTCTGGCGACCTGTCCAGGGTGTACCCTGCCTCTCACCCGATGTAGCTGGGATAGGCTCCAGCCCCCCCGCGACCCTCAAGAGGATGAAGCGGTTAGAAGATGAATGAATGAATGAATGAATGAATGACAGCAGGCCATATGGCATCACTTTTACCTACAGACATGGTCAGATGACACATCAAACAAAACTTGTACATTTCAAGCATACCTTGACCTTTAACCTCCTACATGTTAAGCACTCAGAGCTAGCAGGTGAGAAGAAGAAGCTGGCAACACCATCTGTCACAGAGGTTACACACGCTGTCTGCAGCCCTTCAAAGGCCAGCAGTAGAGCTAGCAGCAATGAGGAAAGCTGCTGTGCACCTGGAGTTGGGCATTTTAAATTGGTAGGAAACAGAGAATAACACTTAAAGGAATACTACACCCCCAGAATAATCATTTGACACTCACCCTGTGTTGAAGTGAGTAAAGCTTTGTTTTTCTTACATGACTCCATGGTGAACGAAGAATCCAAAAACTGAAAAAATTCTTGATGAATGGATGAATATGTTTCATTGAAATTCTGTGCCCCAGCTTGTTCATTGGCCAAGAAGCAACAGGCATGGATGACGACAACAGGACTTCTGGCCAGTGAACAAGCTGGGAGATGGGATTTCAATGCAGAGTTCAAACTCACACGTACAGACATGCTACTCATGCATGAGACTGTTTATGCGGAAGGTTTTAGTGAAAATACGTGTGTTGGGAAAGTACTGATAAACAACTGGAAAAATAAGATTTGGATTATACAACAGAAGATGTGTAAGTGTTTGTGAACAGATGTTTTGATATAGTTTTGTTGTTGTTATATGTGTTCCCCTTTTACTTAAATTCATAATAATTTAATAATAAGTTTTTGGATTCTTCGTTCACCATGGAGGTATGTGAGAAAAACAAGTTTTCTTCACAAATTCAAAGTAACAAGGATGAGTAATTGATGTATAAATGATCGATGAATTATTTCTCTTTATAATAAACTAATTATGAATTCATTTAAAAATCTATTTTGAAAATTGGTTACTAGGTTTCTGAAGAATTACCCCCCCACATACAAGTACTAATATGCACATATACAGATTTTTGCCTCTGAGAAAAATTAAAACTATTTGCATGGATGTGCAAGCAATGAAATGTGATCAACAATCAGTGAGAATCCTTAACAGACCCATTACAAGCAAATTCTGCTGAATGCAGAGTCAGGGTCACACACTACTGAGAGCTGACTGCAGGGTCTGCACATCAGCGGGAACCTGCAGAATAGCTGTATGTATCTAGTAAATTCTCTCCTTTTGTCTTTCGTTTTGACACACACACACACACACACACACACACACACACAGAAACACACACACATGCACACACATTCTCCCTCGTAACACTCTATCCGTCTCCCAGGTATCAAAGCCTGATATTCCTGAGGTGAGGAGGCAGCACAGTCTATCCTCCACACCCTCACAAAGCGCTCCTGAACATCGGCCCATTGTGCTGCTTGCTTGCCTGCCACTAGCGGATAGAGTTCATGTTATATTTATGTAGCCTAAAGCACACTCTCTCCCTATCTTCCTTTATCACACTCTCCCTCCCTGCCTCCCATCTTTTTCTTTCTCCCTCTCTCCCTCTCTCCCTGTCTTCTGCTGTGTTGAACTCTCGCCAGCTCCACTAGGTCTCCCCTCTGCAGACAACAATGTTCCATCTCGTTGCTTGTGCCCTAGATATTGGCTATTTTTATATGGAATAATTAGACACATAACTGATTTAAATACTGCAAAGCCACATTCTTTTGTCTCCACTTAATGTGGGCTGGGTGCAAAATGCCAAAGGTGTAAAGTGCACATGCGTACGCGTGTGTGCATTTACATCGTTGTGTGTGTTCTAAAGTAATTGCTATTTGTTATGCAGGTATAGTTGGATAGAGATGTGGATAAAAGGTACGTTGATCTTCTGCATTATTCTATACCTGTGTGAATTTCAGTTCTGTGGATTTGTGGATGCATATGGTGTACCCACAAATCCACAAATGTGTGTGTGTGATTATGGTTGTGGGTGCTCACAGGAGGCAATAGCATGTGGTGTATGTGTGCGTGTGTGTGCGTGTGTGTGTGTATGTGTGTGTGTGTGTGTGTGTGGGCTGCATTCATTATCTGATCCGAAGGTGAGAACAAGGGAGAACATTTAGCCTGCGGTTACTTATGAATAAATATTCAGTATGGAGACACAGGAAAAAGATCAACATTATTTTTAATATTTGTTTTGAGCATTTGTTAAGCCTGTTATTCTATACACAGTCTCACTTGCCAACCGCAAGGTCTTTGCAGAGGTATTAGTGTATGTGTGTGAGACATAGTGTGGAGGCTGACTGCCACAGGATGCCAGCTGTCTGAAATCTCTAAAGAAAACAAAGATGGTAGTAATGATGATGATGATGATGCTTGTGTTGATTATGATTTTGCTTATGAGGATGTTGATTTGATCACTATTTAAATCTTCGTGGTTATTGGTATCATCATTATGATGACACTGTTTGTGATGATGATTGTGATGATGATGATGAATGTCAGACAGATGAAGGATGTTGGAAATGTATGTGCAGGGGTGCATTAACTCTAAAGCTACAGCCAGCTGCTGGTTAGCTTAGCTTAGCATAAAACCTGGAAGCAGAGGGAAACCAGTCCAGCCGCCATAAGAAAATGTTGGCTTTGTACATTTCTGCAGACCTTGGATACTTCAAATTTATATGTTTCATACATATACCAACATTTATAAAGTGACGTAGCTCTGATTACATGTGTATGAGCTGACTTTGTCAGGTTGAGGGCATGGTGGATGGCGTGACACATAGGCAGACCACTGTTTAAGACCAACAGAAGAAAAAACCTGTTGTTTTTCAGCGTAACATTGGCGTCTTTCTCAGCTGTGATTGTGGTGACAAAACCGAGTATTCTCAGCCAGGACATGTTTTTTTCCTAACCATAACCAAGTTTTTTGTGTGCTGTAACATAACTGCACATTACAACGTATCCTCACACAATGGTTGGTATGATATCCAATGAATATGCACCCCATGAATGGCTTAAAGAACAACTTCGGTATTTTTCAACCTGGGCCCTATTTCCCCATGTGTATGTGTGCGTATGATTCATGGGTACATCTCGTTCTAAAATTGGTTCAGTATTGAGGGAGGCGGATGCAACCGGGAGCCGCGAAACGAGCTAAAACGGTAACAGGGGCAAATGCGTCCCGTATAAGTTTGCGCATTACAAGTGCTTTTTTTCGCCACTGACTGGTTCAGATCGCCAGTGCTATGAGTGCTATGAGTGGAGTCAGCTGTCAGTCAGTGTTGGAGCAGAAAGAGGGAGGGCTGCCCTGCTGGGTACTCTAAGTGAGTATGTGTGTATGAAGTGTGTGTTTTTTCGCCACTGACCGGTTCAAATCGCCAGTGTTATCTCTGTAAATAGCTTACTAGCCTTTCCCTTACCTCTGGGCTGTGTGATGTCACAAGCTTTGCTCCACTGTGTCTGTAGCTCTCTCTACTCGTGGGACAGCCGTTTTCTTGAGGAAGAGGTGTTTCGGGATTGGATGTCTTCTCTACTTCGGCTGGCAGTAGTCATCTTGGGAGAAGTGAGCACTGCAGACCCGATGGTCTGCAAGGTGCAGTGTCTGGACAGGAGTGTTAGCATCCATTTGTAGCATGACTAGCCACAACTTCAGCATCTCGCCGTCCGACAAAGGCAGCCTGTGAAAGCTGTACGGGGTGTCGTGCGATATCCTGTTCTTACGTTCGGGAAAAAAACCCGTTTATTTAAGCACTCCAAAAACTCCAGTAACACTCCAGGGGGTAGCACGTAAAAGACTCCGTCCCAAACTCTGACTCTTCTAGCGTAACACACACACTTCATACACACATACTCACTTACAGTACCCAGTGGGGCAGCCCTCCCCCTCTCTGCTCCAATACTGACTGACAGCTGACTCCACTCATTCACACTGCCCCAGGGCCGCTACAATATGCTATCTACAGAGATAGCACTGGCGATCTGAACCGGTCAGTGGCGAAAAAAGCACTTTTATACGGGACGCATTTGCCCCCGTTACCGTTTTAGCTCATTTCGCGCCTCAATATTGAACCAATTTTAGAACGAGTGGTACCCATAAATCATACGCACACATACACATGGGGAAATAGAGCCCAGGTTGAAAAATACCGAAGTTATCCTTTAAGTAATCAACTTAAAGTTGGTTATTTAATGTAAAGGTACAGTGGTTAGGTTCAGGCAAGTAAAGTTACTGTGGTTAAGGTTAGAAAAAGAAACATGATGATGACATACCTTAAAATGACTCTGAGTTCATCCAAAGTTCACACAGATCCAAACAGTGGTCTCTTAGAGAAAGTCCCTGGGGAAAAGTCCCATGTTTTGTGACCTCCTGTTAATGCACTGACCACCTGATTGTAGACAAACCAAATTCATAGGTTATATACAAATTACTAGCTCATGATTATGTAAGATAAATTTAGATAGATAAGAAGATAAAGACAAATTTTGACTTTTGAAACGTACGAACAGTCAGGAATTTTGCCCCCCTCCCCGCGCAGCTGTTGTCACCACATCTCTAGGACCTAACTGACCCATTAAAAGCTTTACATGACTCTACCTTTGAAGGCTTTCTTGCTTCTTGTAGTTCAATACTACCAGTACAGTATTTACTGCTAGTGAGTTGTACATGCAACAGTCTGCATACAGTATGCAATACACTATTTGATGCAAGATTAAAAGCCACCATAAAAAATGTGCTTAAAGCCTTCATCTTTTACAGTCTAAATTGTTATTGTAAAATCCCAAAATGGAAAATTCTCTTAACAGTAATGAAAGCCATAATTCAACCTAAATGAAAGCGTCTAACCGGATTATTTTAATATTGCCTGTAACTTTAGTAATACAGGCTGAGTTAGGCTACTTAATGTTTCCAACTGTCCAGCATCCAGTACAGACAGTTGGAGGCTGTTTTTGTTTAATTATAATCATTATGTGGAAAAATAATTTGTTTGAATTTCTGTCATTAAAAAATATTTCGTTTTCTTTTTTGAAATTGTAAAAAAAAAGAGAGAGAGAGAAATTCCCACAGACTCCCTGTAATGATGCTAACTGGCATGTCACTCAACACAATGTTGCTCACCTTCTTCATTGGGACGGGAGGGGTAAAGTTATGGGGAGACAGGGCTGCTGCTTCTGATTCAACTGTTGTTGAGTCTGGTAAAAGGGGCAGGGACAACTGGTTTAATATGAATATCTTGCTAAACATTTACCTGCGCTGATTAAATGTAGGTTAAAAGGAGTGAAATGTAGGCTAATGCTAGTCTGTAGCTAGCTTATTTCACTATGGACATTAAGCTAACAGGTTCATTTCTACCACTCACAGACTACAGGCTACCCACCTTTCTTGGAGAGAAACTGGCTCACATATTGACACCATTTCTTTTGCCTCTCCTCTCTCTTCTTTCTCTCTTTTCTTTTTTGAAAACCACAGTTTCTTTTAGTACTAGCCTAGGTAGCATTATGTTGACTGTAGCGTTAACTGACTGACTCTGGCGCAACTGCTACTAGGCGCCGTCATCGTCAGTGCGCTAAGGCAGGACCAAACCATTTCATGCAGATACAGGGGGGTGGTCAGTCAATATGGATATTTACTTTTTGGTCAATGGGGATATTTAACTTTTACTGCCAAAAACAAGTAAAAACAACGAGATCATTAATTGTATTGCTATATTTTTATAAAAATATATATCTAATGATGATGGTTTAATAATTTTATATTAATCTTTACCTATTTTTGGGGCCCCTGTCAGTCAGGGGCCCTTGGAATTGTCCTAACTTTTCCCCCCTATATGGTGCCACTGCCAACAGTGTATGAGAACAGCCATTAACCACAGTGTCACTGAAATGTAAAGAAACATAAAGTTTCAACATATCCACGTCATAATAACATACAAATGTTACATATTGCAGAAGCAAAAAATGTTAACCTTTATTCTGCTACTTTTGTTTAGGGTAACAGCAAGCCTGGCTCTGTCTAAAGGTAATAGAATACGTCTACCAACACCCCTAAAGCTCAGTAATTGACATGTTACTGTGAGATTGCCAGGAAAGCAGCGGGAACTTCGGGAAGAGACTGCTCCCAGCCAAGAAATAATCCAGCTCATAAACCTCAACATGACACAATGTGTTATTTAGGGAGATTTAGAATTTGTTACCTTTGGAGAAAGCCAGACAAGTTGTTTCCCCCTATTCCATTATTTATGCTAAGCTAAGCTAAACAGCTGCTGGCTGTAACCAAAGTGATAAGTAGGGCTGGGTATCATTTTAAAAATTACAATACCAGTATGAGCACCAATGCCACAAAGAGATGACTGACACCTTTTTTTCTCTACTTCAGTCGACACCCACTATATAAAGGGAAGCATTTGGTTGTGTTAAATGCTGCCAGATGCCACAGACATACAGTTTACCCATACTCTCGAATGTAATACTGCCATCTCAGCACACTAAACTGTCAACTCTGCCAAATACTATGGGCTCGACTTGACTTCACCCAACCACAGACTGTATGGGTTGTAGCTCCTGCAGTAGAAGGCCAGTCATACGTTGCATTAAATCAAAGAATGCTTGCAGTGATCAGCTTGAAAGAAAAAAACATATACTAATAGTAATTTTCTTTCTCAGTCTTTCTCAAAGGTATCATTTGGCTGGAGAAGTTTCAATACTGCTTGGTATTGGGTTATTTTGGTTGATACCTCAAAGGTATCGAATACTGATACCCAGCCCTACTGATAAGAGAGTGGTTTCAAACTTCACATCTGACCCACAGCAACAAAACAAATAGGTGTACCCTCTTCTATGCGGCCACCACAATACAGAAGTGAGAAGGTCTGAGCTAAAAAAAAAAAAAAAAAGGGTTGCCTTCATAGTGTTGCGCTTTCAGCTTTCGACGTAAGCTAGGTTGCTTCATCTATATGCGCATACAGTAGGTAGAAATCACTTCACATGACAAGAAATGATCTGTCTCTGAACTTTACTTAACTTCAGCAGGTGAGTACTAAACATGCAGCCATTTACATCAGTGAAGGCAAGTATGCTGGGTTGTGGATTCGGGCGCAAAACAGTAAGCCAGCGCTGTCCATGCCATGAAAGTTTTCTAACTAACTCTGGTGAAATCTTACCTGTGTGATCTTGTAATGTTAATTAAGTAATCAACACAGTACATCTAGCAACAAACAACACATTTGTAAGGGAAGAGAAGGCAGGGAGTGCTCCATGGACTTTTTTGCCCTAGCCTCACCTTCACCTTCAAACCAGCTGCCCTAACCCTCCAGTGGAGCTTGTTGGGGCTTGTTATAACAATTAAAAAGAAAGACATTAGGTTGAAACATTCAAATATGAAAGATGAGGTGGGGACACTGCTCTTTTTAGTAAAGAGACAAACAACATTATCAGTCTCTCCTCTAGCAGGTCTATGTCAATTAGACTACATGAAATTTAAGTGGGGTCATCAATCATAAAGCAATTTACATAGATTTAAAATATTTTAAATCTCTTTTTATTCTACAGCATTGGAAGTTTTATTTGTATACTTTAAGAACAAAGAACTTCATTGTGACTCCATCCCCACATCTGAAACCAAACCTACCATTGGCCATTGCCCCACACACCTTTCTTCACTTTAAGACCACGGTTCCTGAATAAAAACAGTTATTACTGTTCATCAAACAAGTCTGCTGAATTTCTTGGTTCAGCCAAAGTAATTACAGAACACTTTCTTTGTGTTTGTTTTTAACAAAAAAGTGAGAAATTGTGTGTGTACAACTGGTATGCACACATGCAATGACACGTTTATATTCCTGTGTGTGTGTCTCCATCTCTCAGGGTCCTGCCTGCCTCAGTCATGAGGGGTTGTTAAAAAGAAACAGTGGCAATGTGACAGCACTGCAGCGCAAACCAAATCTACTTTCTTTCGTTCTCTTTCTTTCTTCGTATTCTCCATTCTCATTGAGCGCTCGGCTGCAAACAATGGCACGTTTCCCTCGACGATCCCTCTCTGCAGGGAACCCACCCCCTTCTTCCTAATTTCCCTCCACCTAAACAGAAGAGAGCCCCGCTAAAGAGCGTCATTAGTGCCAGGCCATTTTTTTGTTTTCTTACTCTCAGAAGAAAGAGGAAGTGTTATCTGTGGCGGACAAACTTAACCCAATTAAGATCTGGTGGGGCGTAGGGGCTTGGCTCGGGACACAGCTGGGGCTGCCAGCTTGCCAACCAGGCACATAGCCAGCCAGTCAGCCAGACAACCAGCCAGGCAGGCAGGCAAGTAGCCAGCCGCCCACTCAGTCAGCCAGCAGCCAGTCAAACAGTCAGGAAACCAACCAGCTGCCTACTCAGTGCACCCACCAGCCTGGCAGACAGACAGATAACCAGCCAGCAAGCCAGGCTGCCAAACAGTTAGCCAGGCGTTCTGTCAAGTAGCCAGCCAATCAGACAGCCAGCCTCTTTTGTCCTATGAAGGGGTGTTGACCTCTGTTTAAGAACTGGTCTTCTAGTGTTCTTGTTGGCAGTGAGATGCTGATCTCAATTTTATTACTCAGCTTCATAAACAGAATGTATACAGTGTATGTGTGTATTATTTGGCAACCTTCTTAAAACTGAAGCCAATGAGGACCAAGAACTGCAGTTCTTTGAATGACCACTTGAGACTGGCTCCAAAAGCCAGTCAGTCCCCATAGAACCCCATGTTGCAATTCACATCTTTACAGCAGAAATAAACATGTTTACAGCCCAGTACAAAAAAAACCCCAGTTTTGGTCTCTGTAGCTAATTTCCCAATTCATGACAACTGTACGGGAGGTGAATTTTTCTATAATTCACTCTTTAAATATTATTAAGGCTCAGAATTATGCATTTTTAAGAGCATGGCTGCTTTGATTGTCAGGCTGTCTGTGAGGTGTCACCTCGGCCTCTCAGTCAGATCCAACCCCTTGTCCAAATGTGGTCACCTTTGGCTTCAAAAATTCAAGATGATGATGGCCAAATTGCCACACCAGAAGCGATAAAACAGGAGTCCACAAACCAGCAGCTGACATCATGTTGGCTACATCCATTATTTTTATACATTCTATGGTGTGTAACCTGTGTGCCTGTTTGCAGGAACAGGGGAGTTGAATAAGGAATGCAAAGTTTTATAATTATATATATATATATATATATATATAAATTCTGTTACTGGTTACTTATAATATAATTGCTATCATACTATCATTACATAATTTTCAATCATTTTTTATCCTTTTGTCTGTGTACTTAATTCAATATTTTTTGCTCTTTATCTCTTGTTTTCTTGTCACTTACAAAAGGTAAAATCAATGAAACATTTATTCCCAGGGCCCATAAAGAAAGTACGAGTGTGAATCTTTTCCAGGCTTTGTTACTGTAATTATCCCACAGTTCCATACCGGTTGTGGAGGAATTCCTGCTTAGTGTGACTACACTTTAACATGCAGTGCAGCCGCACTACAGCAAGTAAGTAAGTAAGTAAGTAAGTAAGTAAGGAAAGTTTATTTTTATAGCACCTTTCACAGATACAGAATCACAAAGTGCTTTACGTCGATAAAAAATAGGAAAATGAAAAAAAAAACAGCATTGAGATTGACATTTAAAATACATAGCTACAACACAACAACAAACGACACAGCGAGAACACACAATTTGAGGTCAAAGGCCAATAGATAGAATGTAGTAGCCACTTAGACATGTCAAGTAAAGGCCTGCCTGAATAAAAACATTTTCAACTGCCTCATGAAAACATCACAAGAGTGTACTATGCATCATAGTGGTAAAGGGAGAGCATTCCATAGGTGCAACAGCTTGAAAAGCACGGTCACCTCGCTTTTTATACAGTTCGAGGGACAGTCAGTAATTTTTGATCACGAGACCTCAGAGCCCGATTAGCTGTATAAGGGAGTAAGAGGTTGGCAATGTACTGGGGTGCTTGACCATGCAGGGCTCTGAAAGTTAACACTAGTACTTTAAAATGGATACGGAAATTGATTGGAAGCCAGTGAAGAGAGGATAAAATAGGAGTGATATGTGATCTCTTGTTATTTCTGGTCAAAGTCGGACAGCTGCATTTTGGACAGTTTGAAGACAGCTGACCGAGGTTTGATTCAAACAGATAAAAAGAGCATTACAATAATCTAAACAAGAAGAAATAAAAGCGTGAATAATCATCTCCATCTCGGCCTTGGTGACTACAGATCTTAATTTAGCAATGTTCCAGTGTTGTTGTTTTTATTTTTTGGTGTGTCATGTCAATGTCAAAAGAACAGGTAAAGAGTAGACAGCACTGAGGCAGCAGCACGGAGGAAAGAAAAACTTTCCAGTGGTTACCTATTTCTTTTTAAACACATGGGGATTATATGGTAACGTGTCTGTCTGTAATGCAATAGATGCATCGCAGTGGTGTAATTTCTCAAACAGATCAGTTGCAATTAACCAAAGGACAAAAGACCCCTTGTCATATGCAAATGTGGATTGAGACTGAGACATCATCACCCCATACAAGAGAGCATACACCGCACATACGCACACACACACAGCAGCATATTTCAAAATCATCAAACCTTCTTCCCCTGGTGCCACACCTCACACTGGCACACACACAAACACACTCACCCCATGATCCGTACACAAGTGCCAGATACACACTCCAACAGCCAAACATGTTGATAATTAGAGCCTTGTTATTGGAAGGTGTTATCACAACAATTAACACCCTAATGCGTGTGTGTGCATGTGTGCGTGTGTGTGTGTGTGTGTGTGTGTGTGTGTGTGTGTGTGTGTGTGTGTGTGTGTGTGTGTGCAAGCCTTCACGTGAAGCTGGGTGGTGAGGAAGTGTGTGTGCATTCCATTAATTTTGCCACATAGGTCTGACACACACACACACACACACACACACACACACACACACACACACACACACACATGCAGCGAGGGTTCGATGTAACAATGAAACAGTTTCCCAGTTTGATGAAGTTCCTGTGAATTCTGACACAACGGCAGCAGGAATAGTTGGAGTGATAGATTCTGATTGATATCCAGTGGGGAGCAGAGAAAGGGGAGAGTGGGTGGAGGTGGGGTGGGGGGTGAAGGAGGAGATGAGTAGGTAAAAGGAGACTGAACGACAGGGGAGTTGAGAAAGTCTGGAGAGTAGCCGGACTGTGAAGGAAATGAAGGAGGAGGAGAGATAATTAATCAAATTTTTAATCACTTCTTTGCACAGTTTTCTTCTTTGTATTCAGTTTCTGTTTGAATGACACGCACCTTGTGACAAAGGCAGTGCAAACGGAAAAATAAACGATTTCACTGGAGAAGTGAGGAGGAATGGCAGAGGGATGAGGGTGCAGTCAGAGGTGGGAAAACGGGAGGAATGGTGTCAACAGGATGTAGATGGGAGGTGGAGAAAAAATGTGGTTTTTTTACCCAAATCTTCTATTTCTAACATCCTTGTTTATGTAGCGTTAGGATTTTGTTTTTAGGTACTTATTCTTTAATTTTGGCAAGCAGATAGATAGATAGATAGATAGATAGATAGATAGATGTCAGTTTGGTTCAAACAAAGTGGGTCTGGGAAATAAAATGTCCACTTGCTGGGAATAAAGAGTGTTAATGTTAGATGACTCAGAAAATGAAGGGAATTAAATTGATTTGTCACACAGTGTTTAATTTTTGAGCTCTGGCAAAGGGATCAAATATTTTAAAGGCAAAAGTCAAAGTATTGTCCTGAGTCACTGGCGTTAAAGTCCAAGTCGAGCTTCACATATTTTTTGATTTGGTTAAGTCTAAAGTTATCAGTCAGTCTGTGACTCAGTCCACACCTCTGGGAGAAACCAATTTGCTATTGTCACCTGTTCTCACTTTACTTAGTTTCTAGGTTTTTGACTGACAGGAGCTCATCGGGTCAGATTCAGGTTAGCGATGACAGAGAATTGTGGGACTGGTTCAAAGTCTTTTATTTGATATTAACTCTCACAAATCATGCAGAGAGCCACAAATGAGAAAAAATGAATCCAGCTATCCTTATTGTCTCATTTCACCTCTTCTAAGCTCCTGAATGTGTGCCTCCACCCGCCAGCCTGGCAGTGTTCTTACTGGCATTGTGAGGCTGATCTCAACAGTATAACCCAGAATGCTTATACATGGATATTAGTGGCTTTTTTTTTTTTTTTTTTTTTTTTTAAGAGACCAAATAAATTTTAAAGGGACAGGAAATCAAAGAAAAATGGGGTTTGTTTCATATTACCGGTGCATTTTTTTCATGTTACTGTATTTTTTTCCTTTTGTCTTATTTTGTAATATGCACAAATACTGGGTGCATTATTCAGCTTTTAAATAATACAAAGTTGTTTAATTTTTTACTATATAACTTGTAGATTCACTATCGTAAAACATGAATTCAATGTAGTCATCAACTGATGTAAGCATTAATTTACTGTTAAGTATTTTTCTGTTAGGCCATTTAGTTGCAAAGTAAGTAAGTTCAAGGTCTACTACAGTGTCCCAGAATAGACAAACCAAACACTGGCTCTAAATAGGGCCATTTGTGTTTCGTGTCTGCCATTGTTGTTGCAGCCCCTGCACAATGAGAGCATCGGAAAAACACAATTTAAACTACTTTACTCGGTGTTTATACCAGTTAATCAGTTCGTTTTGCAGAGGAGGAGACCTCTGCAGACAATTTGGCAGGGTAAAAACCTCCTGAACATCTAGATCAGAAAAAAGGTGAACACACATTGGTAGGAGCACACGTGTGACGTGCCAAACAGCCTGGGAGACACTGATTCATAACCTGAAACTGCTTTATTCAGTGTTTTCAAATCACTGTTTGTTTTGGAGAGCAAGAGACCTCTGTGGATAATTCAGCTCAGTGTAAAAGCCTTCTGAGCTGTGAACACTGAAGAAATTCTAACCTGATAAGTTTCAGGTGGTTGCAATCTGCAATCCTCACCTCTATATGTCACTAAATCCCCCTAACTCTTACACACTGGTCCTTTAAGTATTCCCAGATTTAAAATCTTCTTTCTGACAATGTTGTTGTGAAGGTCTGTGATTCTGTCAGTTATCCTGTCAATACAGATTACAGTAGCCATATCTGTTGTGATGGATTACCTAGAATATGTCAAGCGACAGTTCTCTGAGAGTTCATGTTTGTAAATTTAAAGGAAAACCGCATGGAGGGGGGAAAAGTAAACATTATAAAGACTATGACGGTAATGTTAAGTATATAAAGTACTCATGCCACTAGTAAAACAAGTAAAATATCTGACATTCCCTTAAAACACACACACTGCTGCCTGGTAAATTAAATCAATTCAACTCGCTTTTGACAACACTACTGTAAAAGCAAGAAAAATACTTCAGTGAGACACTCGAGATATGAATTTAAGATACTTGAACACCAACAGTATGCTGCTGTTGTTCTGCCCACAAACAGTTCTCTCTCTCACACACACACAGTGTCCAATCAGAGTCAGTGTGTGCATGTGTGTATGTGTAGGCTGGTGTAATGAGGTGGAGACAGTTGTCCATTACTTCCTGAGTTGATGGGCTCCTCGCAGCAGTGCGCCCACAGCTGGAAGGGAGGAGGAGGAGAATATCAGACACATTCATATATTCACCCTCTGTGTGTTGGTGTCTTTGACTCCCACTCTTACTTAATAATAATAGCAATAATAATAATAGTTAACTTTATTTATAAAGCAGTTTTCAAAGAAGTTTTGAATTGTTTTTATACAGAAAAGCACATGAAAATACGACAAATGTAAACTCTATGACAGGAAAAATACTCCTCCACAATGCATTTTTAAACGTTCCATAGATAATGCAGATACTGGTAACTGAAGAGTTCTTCAAGTTCATCACAATTTTACCATTAAAATTAGAATATCAAGACTAGCATGTTATACTTCTGAATTCAAGCAGCATTCACCCTTATAGAGAATTAAAAGTTCTGGGTAGCTTTTCTTTAACAATAATTACATTTTTGAATACAAGGTTGTGAACAACTCTAGACAAAATGTAATTTGCTGATCCTGCTGGTTTGTTTGTTCTACTTCTGCAGGTTAAAAAACAATTGCTGTCCTGTAAAGATGTTTAGCAAAAATCCCCTGGAAATTCAGAATTAATGCTGGTGAACAAATGTTGATCTCATTGAGAAGATTAAAAACCATTTGATTTTTTACTTACCTGACTCTCCCTCTCTCTATTTTTCTCACATACATGCACGCATGCACACACACACACACACACACACACACACACATACACAAGGGGCTAAGTAAAACTTGGCATGCATGCATCAACACTACTGTGTTGCACATTATGCATGTATGCAGCCCTTCACAGTTCTGGCCACCACCTTACATGAGCCAGGTGTAACCAACTTAATGGGATAGTTTGGATCATTTTACATGGGGTTGTATGAGGTTGTTATCAATAGTCAGTGTGTTACCTACAGTCCACCGCAGTTGGCACAATCCCAGTTTGGAGAAGCAGTTGGGAGTACCATCACGAAAGCTAAGCAATGGACTGCTGTCAACTGATTAACAGCAAAACATATTTTAGCCACTTAAAAAGAGCTTAAAAAACATTATCAATTTAGGTGGACACTGTATTAATTTATTAATATATTAAGATGTTTTACCCCTTTACTTCGCTGTCAGACAGCCCTTTTCTTTGGCAATACATTTTCTCAACTGTAGAACTTCAGCATTCCTATGTATTGCTCTCTTTTCCGGCCTGTTCAGTCTCTCCCGCAAAGGGTCTTTTTCGCAATATAGGGTCGATTAAAACTCATATTCATTTTTTCAGGTGGTTAAAATAAGTTTTTGCCACTAACACCAATCCACAGCAGTACATTGTTTAGCTTCTGTAGCAGTAATCCTGCCTGCTTTCCCAAACTGGGGGCACAATTACTGACATCTACTGTAGTTAATGCACTGACTGTGGGTAAGTACCTCATATGACCCCAATGACAAAAAAGAAGAAGAAGAAGAAGAAGAAGAAGAAGAAGAAGAAAAGAAACTACCCCATAACATACACAATGCAGAATGAGCCCTGAGGAGTGTTAATATTTTACTCCTGTAGAATTCAGATACCTGTTTTATTACACACAAATTATAAAATAATAAAAAATTATAAAATAGAAAAATAAGCCTCAAAAAGATTGTTAAAAACATATATAGATAATCTTGAATATTTATATTTATATCCTAAATAATAAAAGTACATGTAAAGAACAACCTCCTTATGCAGTGTTAAAGATATACTGAAAATATTTCTACAACATTAAAAATACATCTATGTACATATACATACACAATATGTAACTCTTGCTGACTTAGATATGTCTTAACCATTGGCAGATTTTTCATTTTTCTGTGTATCTATAATCTTTTTATTGTAAGTAGTGTTGGTAGAGTATTTTTGTATAATGGATGATCATGCTCACTTGCGTTAAGTCTCAGAAAGTCAGTTTTTGTCAATATTACAGTAAGAAGTACTACAGTGAGACTAGAAACTGAAACTAGAACATGAGAGGCTGAGGAACTGGACATATAAACTTATATATGTCTACATGTTTACTGTTGAAATTCTGCCCCAGTGGTGGAGGAAGTGAAAGAGCAGGTGTACATCGCCATCTAGAGTTTAAATGCAGAACTTCACCATAAGAATTCACTCGAGGCTTCAGCTGATTGCCACTGCACACTGTATTTTTTCATCCCATGGTACTTGGCTTCACAGTGTTACAGAAGAACTTTTCATAAAGATGTCTAAGATCTCAGCTGCAGAGGAATAAGGTAAGTTTAGTTTCTTGGATCCTCAGTTGTGCACTCTTGCTGCACCCATACAGATGTGTTCACTTACTGTGCATGATTAGAGCTTATCAGAGGACTGTGTGGGTGTCTACAGACTAGGCTTAGTGTCTCTGATTCTCCTCTGTTTGAACCTGTTAAGGGCATGACAACTTAAAGCTTTCACAGTATTGGTTTATCAAGTTTGATGACCTCACTTAGTTTCAGGATAACTTCGCAACAGCTCAACCTCAGTTTGGACCCCAGCAACACCTGTGCCTGTGCTGTGCTGTGCAGGGCCTTTAAATGAAATATTAATGCAGTGATAAGGGTCAAATCCTCCTAGAACCAAAAAAAATGCAGCTGGTTTGTACATCCATAACAGCACATGAAAAACTACACAGGTACAAGCCATAAAAAATATCCAACCTTTTCCATCGAGTATTGTTTTATGACACTGAAGCCCAGATAATGTATTTAGGAAATACCTTGTGATGTTAACTTAAATTGAAATTGTTTCCAATTTGATATAAACTAAAAGCCTCACACACCACACCAACACAGGGGTCCCTAATTAGACCTCTTCTTAAAGGGACAGTTCACCCCCAAATCAAAAATAGATACCCTGTTTTTCCTCTTCTCTGTGTGCTATTTATCAGTCTAGATTGTTTAACTGTGAGTTGCTGAGTGTTGGAGATATCAGCCGTAGAGATAACCCACAGACCTTGTTGTGAGCAGTTTCATGTAGGAACTATTTTCTTCTACCGAACTACAACCACTAACTGTATCACCACGCAGAAGGAAGTGTGCATCTACTGCTAGCTTACCTAGCACCAAATGAGCTAACGTTACAGCTCAGCCAAAAGAAGACACCATTAATGTTTACACCTCACACTGCACAAGCACAAGCCTCTTATCCATGAGTAGATGCACACATCCTTCTGCATGGTGACACTGTTGAAGGGTGGTGGTTTAGAAAATAGGAAAACAGAAAATATGAGCGTCAAACACTTCATTTCCTGTTTTCTGGTGAATTTTATGCGCCAATTTATGCTAGATATGTCTTTATGTAAAGGCAAACACAAAATTCGGATGGCAGGTGACAATTCAAAATATAAAAATATAATACAATGTAGTAAGCCTCTCAGGCATTCTGTCTTGCTTTCAGATATTTATTCTCATGTAGATCAGCTCTTCTCATTTAGGCCTAATGTTATCCCTGCTGAGTCAAAACACATGTAGGCTTGATTTACTCTTCCACCCTCTTTTGTTCAGCAAAGTAACCTCTTTAAATGTGCATGTGGCACCTACTAAAGTCAGTGATTCATTTTAATTCAATTATATACCCCTAGACTTGAATAGCTCATATGTGTTGTGATGTTCATTGAAAAAGAATGAAAAACGTGGACAAGAATCTGCGTCAAGAAACTATTGTTACTGATTGGCCAGATGTTTTGGGTCATTTTAGAAGCAGTAGGGGATTTTTCTTTAAGCTTACAGCCCTTTAGGACATTAGTTTCCTCTATTTTTACATTTCATTGTATGTATTCTTATAAACAATTTTGCCTTTATCAAAGTGTTCTCATTTGTTTAATATTTCTTGATGTAAGCTACCAAGACATTTTTCTCAAATTATGCTTTTAAAAAGAAAAAAAAAATCAAGAAGTGGTGGGGACGTGTTGCCAGCATCCCAAGTGTAAATGACACCCATACCTATTCCTCTCTTCTCCTCTATCATGACAATCCTAAATCCTTACCAAAAATCCAGCCATTTTTTAGTGGTTACATAACAACTGACTGAGATGAAGATCCTGTGTGTGGAATCAGGCCTCACTGCTGGTAAATGAATTTACTGTCAAAAACTACAACATGAAGTTAAAGGCAAATCTGTAGCTCGGTTACTGATAAATGCCAGTGAGAGCCAGTTCCATGCCAGTTAATATCCCATAGAGCGTAGTAAGGCCAAGAAATTGATGTTTATCTGACCAGATCAGGCCGAGAGTCAGATAACAGACACAGCTGAAAACACTGCCAGAGGGAATGGAGGAGCATCTGAAACTAAACAGAAGAAGGTTCTGTGATCTGATGAAACCAAAGCTGAGATTTTTACCCGCCATACTGAACACTGTATTTAGTGTGGTCCAAACACAACACATCATCAGAAACACACCATCTCCACCATGAAGCCTGGTGGTGGCAGCTTCCTCTAAGGATGTTTCTGTGCAGCTGTCTGGTAGACTTGAGAGAATAACATGAATCCAGAACTAGTAGCAGGATTTGCAAATCTCTGTTCACTCATTCATCACACAGCTGATGACTGTTGTGCAGGAGATAGATTGGAGATTAATCATATGGTTGGCGGCTCTGTCCTTGGCTATTCCTGTAGCTATATGTAGGCGTTTTACAGAGCTTGAGCAGTTTTGTGAAGATTGTGGAAAAGCCAGTTATGGAAAACTGATAGAAGCCTTTTGACTCAGACTTAAGGCCTTATGTGTTGTCAAATGCGTCTCTTCTAAATATTGACATGAAGGTTGAATATGGAATTTATTTCTGCCTAACTCAGACCAATAAAGTGCTGCAGGACTGAGCCCTAAAACCTGCGCTCCCGATTCACTATTTTTAAAGTTTTTGCTTAGTTTTTTGGTTAAATGAGACTACAGACCATCATCTCGCCAAATGTGGCTTTACAGTTTCAATGTGGTGGTGACATTTAGTCAGGCAACCATGGTGTAGTTTGTTTAAAGCCTTAAGTTTAAGCTTTTTACTTCTGCCAATTGCATTTATGCTTAAATAAAAAAACATAAATAAATAAAAAAAAATAAATAAATAAAAAAAAATAAAAAAATCACAAATGAATCAAGTGATTCATTTATGAAGATTATCTTACTGAACAAAACATTACTGGGACATAAAATGGTCCATTTTCATATTGGATGACAAAACAAAGTTCACGAACAGTCCAGATGTTGTTTGGCTTTTACTGCCAAACCTTCGCTTGTTGTTCTTCAGTCAAAGTGTCACTGCTCCCACTTGGACAAAGTGTGAAAGGCATCATGAACTTGCATGTAAGACAACACAACAAGTGGAGTGAAACAGAATGTAATTGATTATAGAATAATCAGATTTGTTGTTCCAAAAGTTGTATGTGTGACTTTAGAAAGAAAACCACTATATAAACTCTAGGCTGACTTCTACTTAAGGTACAAAAAATATATAAATGAAATACATTCTGAGGCAAGAATACAGCTTATAAAAACAAACTTTTAATTGGAATTCTTACATCAACAGAATTTCTCAGTATTCCTTCTTAATTTTTAAGCACCATCTTGAAACACTGTGCAGCAGGTAGGCTACTTGCTATATTCATTATATACAGAAAAATATAAAGTCCTATTACCATTGTGTAACCACTATAACCCAACTGTCCATTGGTGACCAGAATCATTTGTGCATTCAGCTAGTGAGCTCAGATTTTTAATGTTTATCCTGCGTGGCCTGTCGCTTTAGCCTACTCCAACATTAAGTAAAGGCAAACAGGAAGTAGGAAACTTTTTTTTTTTTGAGATGACTTAGGGTGAAAAGCACAGTATGTTACAAAAAATGGTAACAAAAAGGGTTTGGAAAATATACCTTAAATGGTCAGTCATTAGAATACTCCATGCCATTAATCCATCCACAATCAGATGATAATATCTAACAATTTATCTAACAGTTTTTTTTAAATCCGAGTGTTGGGTTACAACTTTTTAAAAAGAACAGGTATCCTACACAGGCCCCAGGAGTCTTTTGTTCTTGAGTCAGGTGAAATGTTCAAAACACTGCTGCCACTTGTAGCCTGCATGTTACAGTGTGTGTGTGAGTGGATGTCTCCATCATTCCTTAGTGTCGAGGGCCACCCGGTCGGGGAAGAGGGGCACCTGATCCAAGGGAGGGAGGGGAAAAAAATAAATATATACAAAATGTTACACAATTAAGTTTAATCGATATTTATTGTGTGCTTATACACATATTTTGTTTTAGGTCACAGTATTTCTATAGTGATGCCACTTATTCTGCAATTATCGCTTGTAACATTGTCCCGACCTATGGTGGCAGGGCAGCGTTTCTTTAGAAACATAGTGACCACACTCCAGTCTCCACCAGGGTCACCCCTGTGAGTAAACGGCTTCATTTTGTGCCACAAAACCCCTTCAGTTCTGTTCACTATGTTAGCATCACTAGCTATGCTGATGCTTCCTTGAGGGGTTTCCATGCCCAAAATTAAGTTGCTCGCTCACCAGGGCGACCTGGGGAGAGATCGGAGGATGGAAACACTGCAACTTCCACGTGGGTCGGGATGACTTTAGTGTAAGTACGGAACAAAGAATAGTAGAAGTGACCCACCTGGAGAAGAGAGAAGTGGAGGGCGGGAACTCTTTAGAGTAGGCGGAGCTCCTCTAATAAGGGGAGGGCCCCTGGGACCTAGGTGGTATGGAGGGACATGGAGTAAGGGCCCACGAGGCACAGGGGGGTTGCCGTAGGGGAGGTGTGATGACAGGGGGCCTCGTAAAGCTGAGGGCCCTAATGATGGACAAGGAGGTCGATGTAGGGAGAGTAAAGGAGGAGGTTTGGTTTTGGGATAAGAGCCTAAAAAAAAAAAAAAGACCAAAGACATGTCTGAATGAAAACATCAATAAAATGAAGAAGCCAAAACAACACAAAAATAAGACTTCATTTTGTCCATCAAGTCTTTTTCAAACTGTTCCAGATCAGAGCCATAGCTTTGCTAAGATAGACACAACTGAGGCACTCTGTAAAATATATGGTGAAAATACAAATGTGCAGAAATATAACCATACTGGTAGCACTGTTGCTCACAACTTTCTCACAACTTTCTCAGTTGGTCATTCTGTTTTTTCCTGGTACAGCATGGTATTTATCAATGACCAGGCAACCTGATGAAGAGTTGTCTAAATTTACATAGTTTAGTTTTGCAATGATGTGAAGACTGACAGTGACTTGAGACTTGATATTTGCAAAGTTTTGTAATCTGAACATTAGGTTTCTCTGCCTGAGCAGTGGCTGACATAAAAGGTCATGTTAGCATTAGTCTAATCTAACCCCTGAAAAGAAGTCAGGAGGGGCTCAGTATTTCAGGCCACGCCCTCGTCACTGTAGGTTTTGTGTTTCGTACTGTTGTAAACCTTCAAAGTGTCTGAGTCTGATTAACTCTCCAGTCTAACCTGGTGAAGGCAGGAGTGGAGCAGGAGGTGGGTGGTGCTCCATCATGGGCCCACCTGCTCCTGCTGCAGTCTGAAGTTGAGGGGGCCCGGGTGGAGTGGGGAGCAAAGGAGGTGGTTTTCCCAGTCCTGGGGGTAACATATTATCCCTCTCCCCCTCAGTGTTGGAGACTGGAGACACAAAAGACAGAAATAATAAAAAAAAAAAAACATACAGGGGAACCACAATTGTCAGGAAAAGTATGACCCAAAAAGAAGAAAAGAACAGTTATTAAGTTCAAGGTGCAATCAGTAATATTGACAAAGTTCCAGTCCCAGCTCTTTGAGGTACTACAGTTTAGCCAGCGCCCCACCTTGTGTGTGCTCCTGCCGGGAACGGACGTACTCTGAGATGGTTTCCAGCTCTTCGGGGTAGAGATGAACCCCCTCAGCTAACAGCAAGATGAGCTGGCGGGTTTCAGAGGGAACAGCATGGCGTTCAATCTTTTCTCGCTCCAGGAAGTCATCCAGTAGCTGTGACGCCTGTGCTGCACTGTCTGAGGGGTCCCTCGGCGAGCGCTCTTTGACAAGTCCACGACTGTACTCAGCCACAACAAAGTCCATGGCCTGGTCTTTTGGCATGTTGCGATGGACTGGGGGTGTTTGAAATGTTAATGATGAGTTGAAAATAAGACAAGCCAAAAGCTGTAGAACTAGCAGTAAAATCAATGGGGTTCTGGCAGGTTACTCAGGTCACACTGAAATCGGTTTCATTTTGATGTGATGTTGGTATCAGCAAATTCCCCGGAAATGTGGATATTTTGGTAGGTAGTACTTTTGAATGGGTACTCTTGAATGCAAGTTGTTGTAAGAGGAGGGTCAATGAGGGGGATACAACTTTATAAAGATGTGCATTTAACAGTAGCTTTTTGTGCTGCATTATGTTCCTGAACATAAAATACCTAATCTGCAAGCTTTTAGGAAAAGCTTGTTTAAAGTTGCATTCAGACATGTGACACCAAAGCACAATAAATACATTTTAGATTAACTGTGTATTTAAATTATCTGGTGCAATATTTTATTATATTTGCTTTAAGGACATGCATTATCTTGATTTCATTTTACTGATTTTAAGTGGGTTGTGGAAACAAGAATGTGTTTTGATCTGTTTTTTTTTTTGTAAGCTAAACAGAGTATCATGTTGATTGAGTAAATGCATCCCTTTGCACAGTTTTGATGTTGTTGTTTTATGCAATGCAAAGCTGCAATCTGTATTATCCTGATTTGTTTGTGCATGTATCAGTTTTTGTGGAAAATTTAAATCAACAGGTCACTTAACCTAAGCACACTCAGTGATGTGTATTCCCACATGATGAAATTGTTTTTATTATAAATATAGTAATAACTGTAGCTGGGGAATATATGAGTTCTGCATGCTATTCGTTGATTTCTTTTTGATCAGTTGTATG
Source organism: Epinephelus fuscoguttatus (assembly GCF_011397635.1). Classification (NCBI taxonomy): domain Eukaryota; kingdom Metazoa; phylum Chordata; class Actinopteri; order Perciformes; family Serranidae; genus Epinephelus; species Epinephelus fuscoguttatus. The sequence goes on from NC_064755.1 coordinate 8,449,895, forward strand.
CAGATCATGGTACAGATATTGACAGTGTCACTTTTTCATAATGTGAACTGCATATTGTTTCACATTGACTCACCTTAAAGGAAAACTATGCCTTATTACAACTTGGGTTTTGTTTTCATAGCTCTAGTTGTCAGTAACATTGGTTATAATAACATCTTTCTGAAGGTATCAATTGCCAAGGTGTCCAAACATGACAGCATTGCTAAGAACAGGTCCAATAGGGACACAAGTAAGAGCAGTCAGTGTGCACTACTAGGTACAGAAGGTCAGAGCTGAATCAGGAAGTCTGTCTGTAAACTGTTATGTTCATGATAGATAGTTTTAGCAATGTAGCTGTGTTCACAGACCTCAGAAGTTACTTTGTGGAGTACAGTGTTACCATAACTAATAAAGCCATTGCCCCGAGCTGTGAAAATAAACACCAAGTTGTGCTGAACCACAGTTTTCCTTCAGAGGAACAGTTTAATATTTTGGGAAGTTTGCTTATTATCTTTGGATACCACTCTCCATGTCTGTACTGTTCAATATGAAGCTCCACCAAGTAGCCCATTAGCTTAACTTTAATTTGTCCAAAGGTAAAATAATTCACCAGGGCCCAGATAAGATTAGTCCAACACATAACCCCCTGCAAAATCCCAATGTGTTATTTTTTACTTCATTTTGAGGTTTTTGTACAGAAACAAACAAAACATAAAAAAGTGTCCATTAGTGAGTTTTAGAGGCAGGGATGGCTTCATATGTATCATACAGATATGGGAGTGATATTGATCTTCATCGAACTCTTGGCAAGAAAGCCAAACCAAAATATGTAACTTTGGTACTTTTAGACTCCTTACAGTTTGTTATGTTTGTAATGTTATGTAATGTGATGTCAAAGTGTAGCCCAGTGGCAGGCAGTGAATGATCCGCCAACAGAGTGCAGTTGTTGTGTATTCTGAGAGAATATTGTGTAGCTTTGATGGATGTAGAGATGAATGTTTTTCTATTTAATATAAATGTTTTTAGGGCTGTACCGAAATGTCCTGTTTTACATTCAAAGCTTTTACTGATGTTTTCAAATGAAGCTTAAAGGGATAGTGCACCCAAAAATGAAAATTCAGCCATTATCTACTCACCCATATGCCGACGGAGGCCCTGGTGAAGTTTTAGAGTTCTCACATCTCTTGCGGAGATCGGCGGGGGGGAGCGGCTAGCATACCTACTGGCTGACGGCGCCCCAGACTAACGTCCAAGAACACAAAATTGAATCCACAGAGTACCTCCATACTGCTCATCCATAGTGATCCAAGTGTGCTGCAGCCGCGACATAAAAAGTTGTTTCGAAAAACGTCATATGAACTCTGTTTTTAGCCTCACTGTAGCCTGTAGCTCTGACTGTTTCTCTGTGCTCCAGGCTGATGTGTGCGCGCCTGCGCGAGACCAGTGAAAGCATGAGCTTTGCTCACCCGTGTTTACATCATGTGACACATGCACCGCAGGGGGAGACAACAGTAACCACAGTAGCTAAAAGATAATTTGCACTACGGTCTTTTAGCAAAGGACAGCCCAACATGTCTGAAGACTTTGAAACTGAGGAGGAACAGCATTTCTTTGTTGAGTCGTACTTGTTTGAGCCCGAGTATAGGCACGGAACTCAGGCTACTGGACGAAGCAGCCGCCGCAGCTCATGAGCCTCAGCCAGCTGCAGAATACCGGAGTCGAGCACTGGAAACCTGGTGGTGTGGTTGTTTCAAATGCAAAGCAATGCCAACGGATGAGGAAAGTCTTTGCTGCTCAGACTGGGAATTGGTGATGCCTGCACTTGAGAATCTGGACATCAGTACTGACAAGACTGCTGCTCTTCAGAGACCGTGCATCACCGACCACCCTGAGCGTGCACACGTGAGCGCAGAGCACAGAGAATCAGTCAGAGCTACAGGCTACAGTGAAGCTAAAAACAGAGTTCATATGACGTTTTTCGAAACAACTTTTTATGTCGCGGCTTCAGGACACTTGGATCACTATGGATGAGCAGTATGGAGGTACTCTGTGGATTCAATTTTGTGTTCTTGGACGTTAGTCTGGGGCGCCGTCTACCATTAGGTATGCTAGCCGCTCCACCCGCTGATCTCCGCAAGGGATGTGAGGACTCTAAAACTTCACCAGGGCCTCCGTCGGCATATGGGTGAGTAGATAATGGCTGAATTTTCATTTTTGGGTGCACTATCCCGTTAAGAGTGTCTGTGTCATATTTCAAGCCATCATCATGTTAAAAAAAAAAGAAAAAAAGAAAAAAAAAGAAAAATCCTCAAAGTAATTTATCTGATTAATGAGTTAGGACACATTCACACTGGCGCTACTTGGTCCACTTTAAAACCAACCCTGGTCCACTTCCACGGATAGTTTGGTTCATCTGGAGAGGTGTGAATGCTCAATTGAACTCTGGTGCGAACCAATGAGCGAATCCTGGTCCGCCTGGTCTCGGTTCACTTGCAAGTGAACCCTGGTGCGGTTCACTTACAGTGGGAAATGCATACAGACTATCCAGGGAACCAAGGAGATGAAGTGAACCAAAGAGAGAAGTGACGTAGAGTGCAGTGCATTTGGGGTAGGAAAAAACCAAAGCCAACAGCCCAAACTGCGAGAAGCAGAGGCGACAATGCTAACCACTGCAGCACCGTGCTGCCCTATGCAAAAATAAACAAATACACAAAAATCCGCGCAGCTATCAAATCATGATTGAGAATTCAAAGGTACATAATATGAATGAAGCTTCGAACTATTCAGTACAGCCCTGAATGTTTTAACCACAAAGACCATGTTGAATTCTACATGGGAGTATTTGCTTTTATTTTGGTTGTGTGCAAAATGTATTTTAGATTGTGTGTTCAAAGGTTTTGGTTGAATCTATGTTAGACCACATTAGACTGTTGAAAAGGGATGGAGGGTTGTAACTGTGGTGGTTTGGCTGAGATTGAAGGAATGAGGGGCAGGGACTTACTTTTGAGGGATTCTGAGAATATGATAACAGTGCAGGAGGACAGAGCTACATTTGTCTGCTCCACCAGAATACATAACGGGGAGCCGTCAGCTCGGATATCCTGCAGAGCCCGGGTCAGGCCCGACTCCGCCTGAAGGTAGAACATTTCCACTGACAGGCCACGCTCCTGCAAGCACTGGCTTAGCGATTTGGGGTAATCCCTTTGAGAGGAAGAGAAACACGTTGTTAACTTGACATTTCTATATTGAGTGACTCAGCTGGCATATAGAGAATCCTAAATTATATCTCTGAGAAGAAATTAATAGAGGGTTATTTTATGTGTGTTGTGTGTATGTCAGTTAATACATCAGGTGAAACAGAGGGTCTTATTCATATTGAAGACTAGAGTGAATTTGCAAAGAATTGTGGTCCTTCTGTCAAACGAAAAACCTACACACACACGCAAAACAAAACTTTTAACTGTGGCAGCAGCTGTTAGGTGTAGGTGAGTTTGGTTGCATTTTAAAGTGCACATTTCCAAAGCATCAATGGTGAGGGTCATGTTTTCATATTAGTTCTCGGGCTTCATGAAACACTTCTTCTCAGATTTATTCTTTGCTCCAACATTCAACAAACATACAAAGTGAAAACTATGAAGTTAGTTTTAAGTTGGATATTGGACAGACATTCACTCTGGATCCAGCAGCATCTTCTTTCTAAGTTTCAGCCTGTGTTGGCAGTAGAGGGGCAGACAACTCACCTCCTAGCCCTCAGATTTAACTGTTACGGTGTGACTGACCGATCATCAATGTATTACTGTTTAAATAACACAAAAACAACAATTTAAAAATTATACTAAATTGGTGAAAATAATGTATTTTTCCCAGTAACTTCCATGTAAGGTGTTACACTGACTCAAATTTAACACCAAAATGTTTAACTACACTGAAAATGCGAGACACACATCTGCATATGGGATTTTAGCATTCCTTCCATTTTAGAGACAGCATTTAAAGCTGTTGGAATCATGAGAAGTTGATAATTTAGGTGTTGAGGCTGATATTTAGTCAGTAATATTTACATGGATGGATGAATCTTCATATAAAATAGAACTTTAAAAAGTTTCCATATTAACTTTGCTGAGAAGCTGCTCAAAATATTCCCTTATACTTAAATTTAAAGTAGATTTTACTGTGCAAGTCATTGATTTCAGTCAGATCCGTCCTTGGCTGTGGCATAAGTGCAGATAAAGAAGGGAAAATACATCAAATGGTTCAGTTAGTAGTTTCTGAATGCAGGTAAATCATAAAAAAATGGTGCATGTAATTTTAAAAGTTGCATGCACCAGTGTATAGTCACAGAAAGAAATGTTTCCAGCCTTGTGGTTATAGTTCACTACTCCTAACTGTGTCACACTACCATAAATGCAGACACACCTGCCATATTTGGCAGAGCTTCATAGTTTCCATTTGTGTATGAGTATGTTGTGCATGAATTAATTTTGATGTTGCATTGTGTAGTGAGTGTAAATGTTTTATGAACTTCTACTATTAATGTGAACAGAGGATGCAACGGTGTTAACGATATATAATGTTTGTCACCAAGTGGGGCAAAGGCAGATCAATTTAATGGTGTTCATTTATGTGCTCAATACAGCATCCACTGGTGAACCATTAACAACCATGTCATGAAAAGATAATGCTGAATATTTCCCTTTATGATGACAAAAGAACATTTGATTTGTGTGTAGCATGTCACTGGCATGTAATGGAAGCTTTTGAGTAAAATGAAGTTGTTTTTAAAGAATGTGTGATCCAAGTTATATTTCATATGTAATGTACAGAGACTATAAATGCCATTTAATGACATTTAGATCAGACTTTAGTGCAAAACTTTAAAGCTTTGTTGGAATGGTGTGTTTGTTTGACACTGTTGGAGACACATATGTTTCTGCTTTAAAACTGCTGTGAAAGGGTAGCCTGGATTGCATTCTATATATGCATGTATAAAATTGATGTGTATTGACTAAAGGTATGATTAATGTTATGCCTGAATGATATTGTACATTTTTATATGTGAGAGAAGATTGTAAAGTCACTGTGCTGATAGAACACAAAAACACAGCTCTTAATGTTCCTCCTTTCTTTGTGTGAGTGTAAATGGCATATAGAAATCAGACAAATCTGGTCAGTGATAAAACTGCATGTTAAATGAAGTGAGTGAAATTTGGATTTGGTGTTTGTGGACCTATTATTTATCAGTCACCTACTACAAAATAGGCTCCTGAGGATAGGAGGAGCAAAGCTAAGATTTGTGGGGTGTTAAAAAAACTTCATATAGTCTCAAACTATCTTTAAGACAGTAAGGATGATGACATGAGTAAGTTTTATTGCTATCAGGAGGAGAGAAACAGGGACTTGCCTGTCAGTGATCATAAATCAGACTTAATTGGAAAGACATAATCATTCAACAAAACATATAGTAAGCATGTTGAACATTTCAAAATGATAATCTGGGCCTTGTTTTCCAGGTTTTGTTTTTGGCACGATGACTGATGACGATTAACCATCTCACTATGGAGCGCTGCATACTGTGTGCTCCTGTCAAATACTCTGAAACGTAGGGTCAGCTGGTTATCTTCAACAGCTGAATCTAAAAAAATCCAAAACAGATCCAGCAGTTGCTTGTAGCTAGTCTACAAAACAACACTGACTGACAGTAATCCTTCAGGTTTAAGTGCAGGAATTGGGCAACATTTTAAACATACTCCCTTAACAACAGGGGGCTTAACATTATTGACATCTGATGTACAATATATTGATTCTCAGTGGCCAAAGTATGAAAGTGCATTTGCAAGTAAAGTAAATAAGTAAAACATAAATCTATCTATAGATAGATATAAATACTATCTCTGTAATAACAAAAATTCAATTTTTGAACAAGCGCAGGGGCAACATAGTAGGCTAAATCATAATTCTGCTCCTCTGCTTTTTTCTTATTCCACATAGAGCTAATCTTGTCTCTATCTGTCTGCTTTTGTGTGTGTCTGCTTATCTTGCACCGACAGTAGGCTGCTACTAAAAGAATACAGAAAAGAAAATAGACCAGATGCAGGAACTATTGCAGCAGATTGATGTGCAATGATAGGTTTAGCTCTGGAGCAACCAATAGAGTGGCCAATGGAGCAGCTGGTGGAGCAGCCAATGGAGCAGCTGTAGGGCTCCATATCCGGCTTCCCGACACTTCCGCCAACTATAGGAAGCTTAACCTGGCAGCTCCATGAAGCTCCATTGCTAGCCTCGGAGCTCCATCATTGGCTTCTAGGCTTCGGAATGCTTCACAGCACTTGTCTAAATGTAGCACACGTCTCTTGTCTTAAACCGGCACCCTCTCCCAGAAAGCTTTCACATACTTAAATTGGCACAAATGGATTTAACTTGAATAGGTACTCTGTAGTACCAATGTACTTCGGTCGGTATCCTCAAAAGTGCAGAGTCAGTAACCAAACCTAGTGGAAGAAAAACTATCACAGTACAAAATGCATTATTGTTAAGTGAAAAATGATAGGTATACAATCCCTAACGTTTACTAATGGCATATAAATCCAGTTTTCTTTACATGAGCATGGACAGTTTTTATTCAATCGTCTTGATGGGGAAAAACTAGGAAAACAAGGCCCAGGTATAAAATGACTCATTATCCTTTAGTACAGTATGTGCAAGAACATGTTTTGTCTTCTTACATCATTACATATTATATTAATTCCATTGTCATCTGTCACTGGCAGGTGAGCCTACATACAGAAGTCAAAGGTTCTTGGCTGCCCCTACTCCTAAAAAATGACAATTAAATGACATCGATCTTGGCAGCCAAGTATAAACGCTGCAAGTAAAACATATTTCTACTTCAGCTGCTTGTGGTTTTGATTGTTGTTACAAGTACTCACCTGCACCGGTTGGTGACAGAGAGGACTACGCAGTCAGCTGGCTTCCTCTCCTCCTGCACCTGTCTGTAGAACTTCTGATACAGGGCTTTACGTCTGTCTGCTGGAGTGGAGCCCTCTGACTTAGCTGGCTTGGCTGGCTTGGCTAACATCAGACGTGTTATTTAAAAGTGAAAAAGAATGGGAAACCAGTTAGTGAAGAAATGCAGATTGGCACAGTGACAAAACATGGATATTCCTGTTGAAAATTTGTGCAAGAGATAAAAAAGGAAACACATGGTGCTCAAGGTTGGTGCAAACTTTTTACTGTGATCGGTAAAGAGAAACAGTCTCACCATTTGGCTGATGCTTGAACCCCTCGAACTTCACACTACCACTGTAGTTTTTAATTTGCTCTAGTTCTTCATAACTGGAAACAGACAAACAAACAGATAAACAAGAGCATCTATTGTTACACTGTAAATGAGGGAAGTATACACACATGTATGATAAATGTATTTAAGCTAAATTGATATTACAAAATATACTACAGATGTTTTAACTGTAACTGTTTATTTGGTAGAAAACTTCCAATGAAAACTGTCCACAGTGAGGTTGGAGGACTGTCCTGACTGAACGCGACATTAGTTCTTTGGGGCAACATAACTGAAAACCCCTCACTTCCACACTGAGTGATGTGATGGTAGCCTGAGCATACTATGGACCTCGACGTGGTAGTCTAATATAACAGGTGACTGCTCTCAAATGCTTTTATTCTTGTTTCCACTCCAGTTGTTTTGAATACAATTGTGCTGCTTGCCAAAACATTCCTATCAACATTTAGTGCAGTCAGCCATGTCTAATATGTCACTCCTTTGTCCACTATTTTACAGCTGAAAACAGAGATTTTTGAGGAAAAAGAAGGATCCGGGGGGAACTCAAAGGAACGCTTTATAACGGTGACTAGATTATGATAACACAGTATATCTAACGTTCCCACACAAACACTGCAGATGCATGTGGTGAAACAGAGGCTTTGAATTGTGAGGCTGGTAACGTTACCTGTCCAGGGCATCCTTAAGCTCCTCGGCCCTCTCCTCTCTGGGGGGGTAAGGCGCTGCTCTCCGAAACATACGCAGCTGCTGAGCACTGTACAACACAAGAATGCGTGCCTCGTCAAATAACAGGTGGAAACGGGTCTGGTTTCAGTTGGTACACTGTTTTATTGCTATGGCTGCTACCTAGCATATCAACTGCTAATGCTAAACTCGCTACAGAGCACCGTTCAGCTCACCTTCCGTTTGGGTTGGCACTTGGCCGCCGGGCAGCTCCAGACGACTTCGCCCACGACGACATTTTATCTGCAACTTCACCCAAATAAAACCAAGCTTTAAATGACAAGGAAAGAACAAACTATTTCCTGTCGTTACACCACCAGTGTTGTACTACAATCTTCCCTGTAGCGGGAAGGAGGGGGATGAGGAGGAAACGGAAGTGGAGGAGGAGCCGATCTTCTTCTATCAGTTGACTGACCAGCTTACAGGCGTTTTACTGCCACCTGCTGGACTAAATTGTTTACAACGAAATTAAACCGGAATAAAACTGAACCTCTTTAGCAGTATCATGCTTTGATCCCTCTGTGATGCTTCTCTTCCCCCATACCTGGCATTATACACATTATGTCAGGGAAGAGTCAGGGTATCCTCCCTCAAAAACTATTTTAATATCTCGAAGATTAGGCCTGTTAAGTCATTATTATGATTTCATCAGCCAAGGTTTTGACATATGTGCCCGTGGGATTTGAGTGAAATTAAATATTGTTTGTGGTGGAAATGATGAGCTCCTCAGCATCACTATATATTAATGATTGGACCAGTGATGGAGTGTTGACCTTATATTAAATAGGTCACTGCAAAGTTACATCAGACCTGACTCTTTAAAAACCTTACTGTCTGATTAACTTTTTTGTCCACAGCCAAAGTCACTATAGTCAGTGTTTAAATTTCCCCAGTCACTCAGTTGTTTATTGAGTGGTGATTGAAGTAAATCTATCTATCATCAGTTGGTCAGTGGATGCTGCTAATTATGTACCCTGATTATAATTAGACAGCCTACTGTTGGGCAGCAGTAAGACACATATAACTGCAACATCCCTGTTTTGATGCCAGCTTGAGACCTTTTTCTAGTTTTGCAACACATCCTCCTGTGGTTATATATCACTAGAAATAAAACACCAGTCCAACACAACGACCACATGCATTTCCTCAGACAAACAGGGCAGTCTTACTGGATCTTTACACTTGATGGTTCAAAAAATAATGCTAAAAGAACAACCTTAACATTTTAGTATTGCATGTTCAAGATCCACCTATGAGGCTATATGGACAGCAACTGAGTTGACCATTGGGGTGCTGTCAAACCAGCAGTGGATGCCTTTACTTTTAAGGAGAGGACAGAGTGAAGAAGAGGAGTAGTGTACAGAACACAGTCCCATGTCCAAAGGGAAAACTAGAACCACAAAACAATGCACGTACTAAAGCCCATGATTAATGAGATGTGTGATGTGTAAAAGGGTTTTTTTTACATTTTCCAGTTTGCCTGTGTGTAATGAGAGTGTGCAATATTGTGTATAAAGGGAACAGATCATTTTTGCCAGCTACAGCAATTTTGGCCATGTGGGCACTCAGTGTATGCCAGAGCTGGATACTCCCCCAATCTCGCTGCTGGGTGAAAGCATTTAAAACCATACAATAAGCTAACACTAGGGTGTTCTCATCATGTATGCACAATGATCTTTTTGTGCTTTGCTTTCGAGGAAACAAATAGGGTCTCTGTGTTATCCATGTATAAATGTCTGCGTGTTCCATGTTTAAAAAAAAAAGGGAAAGACAAAAATGAACATGCTTTAGCGTGTTTAAATTGACAATAATTTGTTGATATGTAGTAAGTAGCCTATAACTGCACTGATTTCAATAATTACCCCTAATTCATGTGAATGTGACTTTTCTATCAATTTAAGGGTTATTCCACAAAGTAGGCAAAGTTAGTGTTGCACTTCCATAAGGGTATCAAGTTCCAAAATACACTGGATACATTTCAACTCACAATGCCCATGTCTTTCAAATTCCATAGTATTTACTCTGATGACAATATTAGGATTGTTTTCTCATTCTTTAGAAAGCTCCATTCAGAGAAACATAAGCAATAGCCTACAACTGTTTTGACAGGCTATGAACTCCTCCTAAAGTACACTGAGCGTCATGTATAAAGTTGGTGCAATGCCCCTTTAACAGCTTGTTCCATCTCTTTTAAAACCTGATGAACATTCAGACAACATAATGTTGCACGGTTTGCCTTGTGTTTTTAAATCTAAGTCGATATTTCCCTCAATATGAAACAGAAAAATAATTGATTTAGTGCTTATATAACACTTAAACTGTTTGCTCAACCGTTTGGTAGAACACATATGGAGTTACTATCTTAATGAAAAATGAGTTGAACTGAACTCAACCTGACTGAGCTATCTCCACCTTAAATTTTCGGTTAAAGTATGTTATACAAATAAATAGATAAATAAATAAAATACTTGTGTGTGTATATATATATATATATATATATATATATTATATATATACAGTACAGGCCAAAAGTTTGGACACACCTTCTCATTCAATGCGTTTTCTTTATTTTCATGACTATTTACATTGTAGATTCTCACTGAAGGCATCAAAACTATGAATGAACACATGTGGAGTTATGTACTTAACAAAAAAACTGAAAACATGTTTTATATTCTAGTTTCTTCAAAATAGCCACCCTTTGCTCTGATTACTGCTTTGCACACTCTTGGCATTCTCTCCATGAGCTTCAAGAGGTAGTCACCTGAAATGGTTTTCCAACAGTCTTGAAGGAGTTCCCAGAGGTGTTTAGCACTTGTTGGCCCCTTTGCCTTCACTCTGCGGTCCAGCTCACCCCAAACCATCTCGATTGGGTTCAGGTCCGGTGACTGTGGAGGCCAGGTCATCTGCCGCAGCACTCCATCACTCTCCTTCTTGGTCAAATAGCCCTTACACAGCCTGGAGGTGTGTTTGGGGTCATTGTCCTGTTGAAAAATAAATGATCGTCCAACTAAACGCAAACCGGATGGGATGGCATGTCGCTGCAGGATGCTGTGGTAGCCATGCTGGTTCAGTGTCTGAGACTCTGAAATTTGGACTCATCAGACCAAAGCACAGATTTCCACTGGTCTAATGTCCATTCCTTGTGTTTCTTGGCCCAAACAAATCTCTTCTGCTTGTTGCCTCTCCTTAGCAGTGGTTTCCTAGCAGCTATTTGACCATGAAGGCCTGATTCGCGCAGTCTCCTCTTAACAGTTGTTCTCGAGATGGGTCTGCTGCTAGAACTCTGTGTGGCATTCATCTGGTCTCTGATCTGAGCTGCTGTTAACTTGCGATTTCTGAGGCTGGTGACTCGGATGAACTTATCCTCAGAAGCAGAGGTGACTCTTGGTCTTCCTTTCCTGGGTCGGTCCTCATGTGTGCCAGTTTCGTTGTAGCACTTGATGGTTTTTGCGACTCCACTTGGGGACACATTTCAAGTTTTTGCAATTTTCCGGACTGACTGACCTTCATTTCTTAAAGTAATGATGGCCACTCGTTTTTCTTTAGTTAGCTGATTGGTTCTTGCCATAATATGAATTTTAACAGTTGTCCAATAGGGCTGTCGGCTGTGTATTAACCTGACTTCTGCACAACACAACTGATGGTCCCAACCCCATTGATAAAGCAAGAAATTCCACTAATTAACCCTGATAAGGCACACCTGTGAAGTGGAAACCATTTCAGGTGACTACCTCTTGAAGCTCATGGAGAGAATGCCAAGAGTGTGCAAAGCAGTAATCAGAGCAAAGGGTGGCTATTTTGAAGAAACTAGAATATAAAACATGTTTTCAGTTATTATTTCACCTTTTTTTGTTAAGTACATAACTCCACATGTGTTCATTCATAGTTTTGATGCCTTCAGTGAGAATCTACAATGTAAATAGTCATGAAAATAAAGAAAACGCATTGAATGAGAAGGTGTGTCCAAACTTTTGGCCTGTACTGTATATAATGAGAAGGTGTGTCCAATGATGAGAAGGTGTGTCCAAACTTTTGGCCTGTACTGTATATACAGGGAACCTGTACTGTATATACAGTACAGGCCAAAAGTTTGGACACACCTTCTCATTCAATGCATTTTCTTTATTTTCATGACTATTTACATTGTAGATTCTCACTGAAGGCATCAAAACTATGAATGAACACATGTGGAGTTATGTACTTAACAAAAAAGGTGAAATAACTGAAAACATGTTTTATATTCTAGTTTCTTCAAAATAGCCACCCTTTGCTCTGATTACTGCTTTGCACACTCTTGGCATTCTCTCCATGAGCTTCAAGAGGTAGTCACCTGAAATGGTTTCCACTTCACAGGTGTGCCTTATCAGGGTTAATTAGTGGAATTTCTTGCTTTATCAATGGGGTTGGGACCATCAGTTGTGTTGTGCAGAAGTCAGGTTAATACACAGCCGACAGCCCTATTGGACAACTGTTAAAATTCATATTATGGCAAGAACCAATCAGCTAACTAAAGAAAAACGAGTGGCCATCATTACTTTAAGAAATGAAGGTCGGTCAGTCCGGAAAATTGCAAAAACTTGAAATGTGTCCCCAAGTGGAGTCGCAAAAACCATCAAGCGCTACAACGAAACTGGCACACATGAGGACCGACCCAGGAAAGGAAGACCAAGAGTCACCTCTGCTTCTGAGGATAAGTTCATCCGAGTCACCAGCCTCAGAAATCGCAAGTTAACAGCAGCTCAGATCAGAGACCAGATGAATGCCACACAGAGTTCTAGCAGCAGACCCATCTCGAGAACAACTGTTAAGAGGAGACTGTGCGATCAGGCCTTCATGGTCAAATAGCTGCTAGGAAACCACTGCTAAGGAGAGGCAACAAGCAGAAGAGATTTGTTTGGGCCAAGAAACACAAGGAATGGACATTAGACCAGTGGAAATCTGTGCTTTGGTCTGATGAGTCCAAATTTGAGATCTTCGGTTCCAACCGTGTCTTTGTGAGACGCAGAAAAGGTGAACGGATGGATTCCACATGCCTGGTTCCCACTGTGAAGCATGGAGGAGGAGGTGTGATGGTGTGGGGTGTTTGCTGGTGACACTGTTGGGGATTTATTCAAAATTGAAGGCACACTGAACCAGCATGGCTACCACAGCATCCTGCAGCGACATGCCATCCCATCCGGTTTATGCGTTTAGTTGGACGATCATTTATTTTTCAACAGGACAATGACCCCAAACACACCTCCAGGCTGTGTAAGGGCTATTTGACCAAGAAGGAGAGTGATGGAGTGCTGCGGCAGATGACCTGGCCTCCACAGTCACCGGACCTGAACCCAGTCAAGATGGTTTGGGGTGAGCTGGACCGCAGAGTGAAGGCAAAGGGGCCAACAAGTGCTAAACACCTCTGGGAACTCCTTCAAGACTGTTGGAAAACCATTTCAGGTGACTACCTCTTGAAGCTCATGGAGAGAATGCCAAGAGTGTGCAAAGCAGTAATCAGAGCAAAGGGTGGCTATTTTGAAGAAACTAGAATATAAAACATGTTTTCAGTTTTTTTGTTAAGTACATAACTCCACGTGTTCATTCATAGTTTTGATGCCTTCAGTGAGAATCTACAATGTAAATAGTCATGAAAATAAAGAAAACGCATCGAATGAGAAGGTGTGTCCAAACTTTTGGCCTGTACTGTGTATATATATATATTTAGTATGTATAAACTTTCTGAATTGCCTCTTCATGGTAAAGGTAGTACTGCTAAGATAATACATTTACATCTTTATCATTTAAGAAAAGGATGACTAATCACTGTTGTTAATAGCCTACTATCTATTTAGTGTTATTCTATTATATATTTGATATTTGCCATGTAAGATGTATTCAAAGTACTGTAATGTTAAATATCTATAATAAATACATGGAATATAATACTATTACTGGTAATTTTATTGTTAACAAATTGATATCTGTTGATAACATATTACTAGAATTGTAACAGTATATGATATATCATTTTGTTTTTGTCTTTGTGTTTTCTAATTACCATGAAGTGACTTATCAACCGTTTGGTGGGGCCTATATTTAAAAAACTATGGGGTCTGATAGAAAAAAAAAACATTGATTTTTGTTATTATTGCCCCAAAGGAAAGAATGCAGAGAAAATAACCCATTGTTCTTTTCCCCAGTGTGGACATTAAAAAGATGAAGAAACAACAAACCATTCTTCATCTTTATTTAGATTTAACAAAATATATAATTGCATTAGTAGATGCAGTCAGCATGGACCAGGTGTCAACTGGCGAGCACCTTGCGTTTGTGTCGCGCGGATAAGCTCACGCACTCGTCTCGTACCGTGAGCGCGCCGCGGTGGTGACAGTCGCCATTTTATTTTGAAAATCAAACTGAACTGGAGGCACAGCGACCCTTCCATTTCGTCAAGTTTGTTGTGCGAAACAAGAAGGGATGAACATCTGAATTACTTTCTTGGGAGCACGGTGAGATTTATAATATTAGCCAACAACCGTCGACATGTATGCCTATATAACACATAAGCAACGATGTTAATACGGAGGATTGCCGTTAGCCACCAGTGCGGGAGATGTCTATTTACTGAAAAGCAGCTGTCATATTGGTCATATTATAAAAGTAACTATTTCTAAATTTAGCAACGTTACTCGTGCAGCATAGGTAACTTGGTTCTCTTTAACAACATTAGTCACATTTCTGCCGGAGACGATATTGACGTTGCCTCGGTGTAACGGTTAAGCGTCGTTTCAAGAGAGTTAGCATTCGCAACCGTAACGTTAGCGATTCCATAGATTAGCCAGAGCCCGTAGAAATAAGCTAACCTTAACAAGGTTAATGCTAACGCTAGCTGACACGATCGCGCAAAACCCGTCCGCAATACTTGGGGCCTACACGCTCATGGTTAAGGCATGTGTAACGGTCTCGACATCAAAGTAATCGGTTAGTTTGTTAAAATGGCTATATAAATGGTAAAACCCATTAAAAAACAAATGTTAAGGGTTCTGCCGATTCACACACACCAGCTTGAAACGGGCTCATATTGCTAATGTTAGCGCTAATTTGATAGCATTAACGTTAGCTCTTAGGCTACAGGGAGTTGGCAACATTTCACCAGAGGTTAATGTTAAACAGTGGCCACTGGTGTATTAGTAGAGATAAGAATGCAGAATATGGTGTTATTTAGCGAGCGACAGATTTATCTATAAACATTTTACGCTAGCTCAATTATCAAGTAACGTTAAACGTGTTTGCTAACGTTGATCTAAACTTCTCCACTAGCAAGTGTTTATCAGCGTCATGGTAGTGTTAGCTTCAGTAGCTAGGTTTCCCACTTGACACGGGAGTATTGTCCCCGAAAGGGGACGTTTGTTTTACATGAAATTGCTAATTTATTTGGATATAACATAGGATGTCTGGTAAGAATATGACTGCTAAATGTTTATATCGCTTGCGAGTAGTATTTGCTAACTTACATTAGCTTGGTCTTTGTTTCAGTGGGTGAATTTTAACTCTGTCCGTCTATTAGCCACTAGAAATCCCTGGTTAGCTGCTTTTAGTGCTACATGCTTTTAAATTGGTTCATTAAGTTTCAGCTGTCATTATACTATTGTGAACGGAAAAAGTTAGTTTGGTGAGCAACTTAATTAGCTGCAAATCTGTGTGCCAGATATTAGCGCACAGTCGAGGCCTAATACAAGCCACGGGCACGGAAAGTTTACATAACTCTACAGCATATCAGTGAAGGTAGCTACTAAACTGTGCAGCTTTAGCATCTATTGACTAGTTTGGGAACCAGTTAGCCGACAAATGCCTGGGCAGCAGCCCCTTGAATACATCTCAGTGCAACTCTGTCAGATATGCATGTAGGCCTCAAAGCCTGCCACAATATTTTCACAATGTTGTGAATTGATTGTAAATATTGCCTTGAATGAAAGTAAGACTACATCACTCCCGAGTATAGTGCAGTTTGCTAACTCGCTTTTTTCTGTTGTGTTATTTATTTCTGTTTCAAAATGTCTTGTGTGTGTTACAAATCGTTTTGAACTTGTTTGTCCTTTCATTACAGATGCTGAACTTGATGTTAAACTGAAGGACTCTATCTAGCACTGGGAGCCACTGATCGGAAAACTCATTTGGAAGCCTACATTTTTCACACCTTTTGGGGGGGGGGAGCAGAAGTAACCTATCACTGAAGTGACTAAAGGGGAATAATGGTGATTTTGCGCCGTGCTCGGCCGCCTGCTTCCGCCCCAACCAGCAATGAATCTTGACTCGCTCTCGCTGGCTTTGTCTCAAATCAGCTATCTGGTGGACAATTTAACAAAGAAAAACTACCGAGCCAGCCAGCAAGAAATACAGCATGTAAGTGATGGCAAAGACATCAAGTACATTTTTGTACATCTCTCAACAGAGATCTTACAGTTAATCTGTGTGAAGTGTCCTAAAATGTGTCCTTGTGTCCACATATTCTGGTGTTTTGCCTGTGCTCTCCCAGATTGTAAATCGTCACGGTCCTGAGGCAGACAGGCATCTACTACGCTGTCTCTTCTCCCATGTGGATTTCAGTGGCGATGGTAAAAGCAGTGGCAAGGACTTTCACCAGGTAATTTTTGATTTGAATTTACATTGACATTTAGTTTGAGTTTGTTAGTTGTGTTTCTTTATAATTTGTCTTGATACAAGAAAAATGAAATGTCAGACCTTTATGGTATCAGTTATCTTGCCTGCACTTCTTGGAATTTAATTGAACATTTTCTAGGCTTCCCTTTTCCCAGGATATGCACACAGCACAAACATGTTAGTTTAATGTGCAAGCATCTAGTGTTACCCTTTTAAAATAAATTAGTATGAGATAGTCACCTTTGCATTCTCACAATTTTTTTTGCCACATGCTCCACATTGATAGACAGGGGAGAGATCAAGCCAACATAAAACATGGAATTCCAGTGAGAAATATCAGCTTGTTGCAATATATGGGCTAACACAGAAAAGACCATAAGTGAATCCTTTCAAGTCATGGGAAGTAACAGAACCCCATTGGAAATGGGAGTAACAAGGTATCTCTCTTCTTAGCTTTATTTTCCCCACACAACTGACATGGCATCTTTACGTATACAAGGTCTTTTTGATATGAATTTCTTAAAGGATTTAAGTTTTGTCTCTGTGACAAACACAGGTTTGATTGGGAGGACTGGGTGCAATTGTAATATATTTTGGTTTTGATATCATTAGGCAGCAGACTCTTGGATACAGTTTTAAGTAGGTAACTTGTATCTGTGTTCTACGTAACGGACATCAGTTGTGTTTACAAGCAATGTTAAAGTCACAATTTTGATGGAAACACTAGATGTCAAATTTTTCATCTGCCTGCACGTGCAGGATTTATTGTAACAACATATGGGATATGTGAAGCGTTTCATAAAACGTTATTTGACATTTACAGCTGCGCACACATATGTGCCTGAAGCCATTCTCTTGTCAGTGGACATGCTAAATATCCAGAAAAAGCTTAGACACTTCAGCACTGCTGCTGGGAAAAAATCCTTGGGGAAACACTGTGGTAATATGACATTGAAACTTCAAGGAAAAATTGTTTCATGTTAACATAATTGCAGTCGTAGAGTTACATCCGTCAAATAAACATTTGTCTCCAGTATTCAAATTATCCAGGGCAGTCAAACTACTTTTAACTTTTACACGCAGTTGTGATAGTTTAGCATCTCCTTCAGGTTCACTTGAGACAGGATAAGACGATTACATCTGGTCTTCTTGAAGCCCGATGCTGATTTAAAATAATGTAAAGTTAAATGAATAATGACAAGCAACATAGGAAACATTTGTTTGATTTTATTTTCCCTAAATAATCAAAGTAACACATTTTCCATCTAGAGTATCAAATTTGAACTCACTGACTAGGATATGCTGATAGCTGTCGCATTCACTTCTAGAAACACAGAACGCTGATCATCGAGCCTGACAAACTTTCACATTTCTCATAAACCCATCCATAGTCATCCAGTAAAAAAAGAAAAAGCATTCACCATGTTATTAAAATACAGAACAAGATCTGATTAAGTGGATATGTGCTGGGAAACTTTCTTTGGGTTGGTTAGTTGGTGGTTTATCTTTCCCAGCCTGGCAAATTAGTGCTGTCCTTCAATTTCAAGGGACAGAGTCCACTTTAAAACTTAGTGATATAAGAATATCAAAATATAGAAACTGTTGGTATTGGTCTGTTTTTTTTACAAAAAGGGAAAAAAACTTGAACAAGCCAGCTGATGCCCTCCTTGGGACACTCATTTGAAAGCATCTGAAAACTTAACAGCTGGCCCGATCAGCCAGGCTTTTTTATTTGACAGAAGCCCAGTGGGTATGCTAAAGAGAAACTGTGTGCTTATAAATCACTGTGTACATACAGCTATGTTCTCTGCACTGATAGCATTTACCTCCTGGGATATTGATCATTTTGCACCCATCACTTTCAAATTTGGCACAGTTTACCCTACACTGAGTCTTCCTGAGTTTTCATTGAAGCTCACTATGATACAGTGAATTTTCTCCCCCTGTTGGTGCATGCATCTAAAAAAGGCATCACTGGAAAAACTGGATTTCATAAATTAATTCTCTTGATATAAATTAGCGGATTCTTTGATGCAACCTTAAAAGTATGTTTTCCACATTGTGATTATGGTAGGATTTTCTTAGTTGGGTAGACGTGAGTGAGTGTTGCTTATTCTTGTGAGAGACTTACTATCTTATTTTGTTCTTCACCTGCCTCTGTTCTCTTTACTTTCTTCTTCTTCGTGTTATACTTTGCTTTTCAACTTGCCCAAGACACAGTTTCTGATCCAGGAGTGTGTGTCGCTGATATCAAAGCCAAACTTTATCGCTACTCTGTGCTACGCCATTGACAATCCCCTGCACTACCAGAAGGTAAGGAGCAAATGCCAGAACCTTTGTATGACTACTTTGGTTGCCTAAATGTATAATGTGTTATTAATAGATGCATTCTAAGTTGACTAAAGACATCCTTCTAAAAGCAAGCAAGAAAATATAGTCATTACAAATTGTTTACAAATGCATTCATAGTTATAGGTTACATTTGGCTGAATGAAAAATCTGTGTCAGCGCACTGGGTTGAAGTTGACATATTGGGCTGTAAGACGTTTAGACAATTGCAAGTGTACATATATTTTGCAGATTAATATAAATAGAAAAAAAATATCTAAAGGTGTTTGACTTAAACTGTCTTTCAGAGTTTGAAGCCATCGGCCCACCTGTTCACTCAACTGAGTAAAGTTCTCAAGCTCAGCAAGGTCCAAGAGGTAAGCCAACTTTGCAGTGGGCTTTAGTCGGGTGGAAAAAGACAAACTGTCTACTTCCATTGTTGTGTTTCCAAGTGCAATGACAAGACGTAAATGCTTTCCTCAGAGTGAAGCAGCTACTTCAGTTTTCACAGTTCAGTTTTTCTAATGTCCGCCTGTAGCTGATTGTTATGAGTGGCCCCTATACGTATATTTATGAAGGTAGTAAAAACACCATAGTTCGAACCATAACTTTCACAATAAAAGTCCTGGACATGTACACTGCATCACTGCTTAACAGAGGGAACTTGAATTCATTCCGAGCATTTCGTTAACAGGCGATTCAACAAAGTAGCTGGTAGCTACTGATAACTACTGGGGAAAATAAATTAGCTGTCTTCTTTCTGTCTTGGTAGCCCATGGTTAAGGCACTTCCTTTATACTGTAAATTCAGCCTACAGTTTCCCAGGAATACCAGTGGCAGGCAGAATTGCATAGTGAAAGCAAAGGCTTATGGGGAACCAAGCTAAATACTGATGGTGTCATTGTTCTGTAGCCACTACATTGTACAGTCCAGTTTTACTTCATAATGATTAGGTATAGTAAAAAAAAACTGTCTATTTCCACTTAAAATCTGAATGGGGTAATGTCCATGCAGTACATTCGGCAGTTAGGAAATATTGACTGTCAAGACTTGTGATTAAAATAACACTACCTGAAATGAAAAAAAAAAAAAAAGAGTTTATTTTTAAATTATTCATTTATTTCTCAGGTGATATTTGGACTTGCTTTGCTCAACTCCAGCAACGCAGACCTTCGTGGTTTTGGTAAGTGATTCTAGTAGAGCTTGACATAATTTAATTAGTGTGATTTGCAGCAAACATGACCTGAAAGCCTGTGTTTTTTTTTTTTTTTTGTTTTTGGTAACACTTCTAAATAACTGACGTATTAAAGATAACTGACTTTTTTTTAAAGTTAAAACCTTAGGTTGGCACATATTGCCAGGCCCCTTTTATAGTTGTGATCTTGCATTAAACAGTTGCTGTAATATGTAAGGCGCACAGAAACATACTTTTCCCCCTCCCTGAAGCAAAAAATTTGAATGTGTTTACATGCTTGTTGTCTGGCATTCAGTTGATCCTAATATTTCTGTCCTTGCACTTCAGGCAAGTTAGCATTTTTTTGTCATACCACCACATTTATTAAAAATGTTGATCACAATACAAGGCATCAGCCATGCGATGGTGGTGAATTGTGTGATTAGTTCATGTAGGATGTTATATTCTCTGATTATTTGCAGATCACCATCACCATGGCTTAATTACAGTTTCAAATTTTGAGTTTCATACACATCACTAAATAGTTAGTAATGGTCTGTAATTACTGACAGTTTGTCTTAGATTTTGTCTATTTGTAAGCTAAGCTTTGTTGATTAATACTTCACTTCAGTAGTTGGCATCCTTTTAATATTTTGGCATTCCGTTTTAAGTAAATGCTGCTTTTCATCAAGTTGTGATAAAAATTGGTAACACATGGTCATACAGCAAAGAGGTGTGTCAAAATGATGTGAAGTTGTTCATGGATGACTACATCACTTTAAACAGGCAAAATTGGTTTTGGTGTTACATCATCAGTACAGAAAAAATTCTGCACTTTTTCACTTGCTTTTGACTGTTCTTCAGCTGCACAGTTCATCAAGCAGAAACTTCCGGACCTTCTGCGGTCATACGTTGACGCGGATCTCGGAGGAAACCAGGAAGGTGGCTTCCAAGACATTGCCATAGAGGTCTTGCAACTACTGCTCTCCCATCTACTGTTTGGCCAGAAGGGAGCCAGTGGGGTAGGGCAAGAGCAGATTGACGCCTTCCTCAAGACACTTTGCCGAGGTATGAGGGATCAGCACAAATTTGTTGCAACCATCTGTATTAGATCCTGAAGCATATAGATGCCTACAAGTTAAAGATATCTCAGACTGAATAGAAATGGTACAAACACTGTTGTTAAATTGTTGTTTTCAGTGTTGATGTGCCACATTTGTTTATTTAATTGTGTGTTGTATTTCAGATTTCCCCCAGGAGCGCTGCCCTGTGGTGCTCGCACCACTGCTGTACCCTGAAAAACGGGACATTCTCATGGACAGGATCCTACCAGACTCGGGGGAGTTAGCTAAGACCATGATGGAGAGTTCTCTCGCAGAATTCATGCAAGAAGTTGGCTATGGCTTCTGTGCTAGGTGAATTTATGCTACATCGTCAACTAACACATTTAATTTAGCTGTTGTGTAAAAAAAAAAAAATTAAAACAAAATCCTTAAGTGAATGCAGTGTAATCATATGACCAAGACCACTTCAGGAACACTTAAGGCAAAATTGGCCACCAAGGTGTTAATGCCTGCATAGTAAATAGATGAGAAGCTGAATATAGACCTCATACAATGGGTGCTTTTTCATCTTGCTCATGTCTCTCCTCGCTTCCCTCACTTGGGTCTGGCATCTTGGCTCCTCTCAGCGAGAATGTGAGAGAGAGATGTGAGGAGGAGATATGTAGGATACATCACTGTGTCTTTGCTCCACGCTCCTCCAGAAGTCTCCCCTCTCCTTGTCTTGTTGGCATGCATTTACAGTATTTGAAAATCCTCCATGATGGTGGAAAGGGAACAATTTTGGGGTCATGGGAGTAGAGAGGACGCAAGGAAGCATAAGTCAGCATAATAAAAAGCACCCAAGGACACCTTCCGTTCACACAACACCATTTTGCAATTTGACAAATCTGGAGATGTGATATCACGCATATGATCAAATGTTTCTAGTAACGTGTTTTGCAAACATTAAAATATGAAAAATTGCATACATCTTCATGTTAAAAACAATTTTTTAACTTTATCCTAACACATTTTTGTGTGATTTTAATTGATATGTGAATGTTTAGGGTAATGGTCAGCACTGACCTGTCCTTTTGTCTCTCCAGTCTGGATGAGTGCAGAAACATAATCATTCAGTATGGGGTGAGAGAGGTGACTGCCAGCCAGGTAGCCAGGGTCCTTGGCATGATGGCTCGTACCCACTCTGGCCTTACTGATGGCATCCCACTTCAGGTGAGTTGCTTGATTTGATTGGCCACGGACTGCCAGAAGCACTTTGACCACTGTACTTGATTTACTCAGTTAAGGCCAAAGGAAAATTTAGTTGCTGTCCATTTCTGTTCACACATACTACAAACCAAGAGGTGCAAATGTTAAGTGATGAAACTATGCTTACCTAGTCTGTTTTTTCCTTATTTTTATGGAAAAGTGTCCAGTCATAGGATCAATTAAAACTGTGTTTCATCGAATTTATGCTACTTAGATCTGCTAGGGCAACTTTGTTCTGGCTTTTAGCTGGGAATGGCTTTAATGAAAATGTATGAGAACAGCTCAGACATAAACATACAGTAAATGTGTGTACTGTAAAATCATCACATTGACCTAAATTAAAAACAAACTAACGCTGTACAACTGGAGAATTGGTTGATTGATGACTGTGAGTGATATGTAAAGAATAAATCAAAGGGATAGTATCACAGTCATTTGATTTAACAACTTTAGTATTTAGATGTTGGCTCAAGCTGGTTGAGTGCATTGGTTTTGGATTCTTAACATTTCAAAGCACCAGAGCTTAAATTTTCTCTTCTTTTGTTTTCTCTTGCAGTCCATCTCAGCTCCAGGAAGTGGTATCTGGAGCGATGGTAAGGATAAGAACGATGGCTCGCAGGCACACACTTGGAACGTTGAAGTTCTCATCGATGTCGTGAAAGAAGTGGTAAGGGACTCTGTTTATCTCAATAAATTAGCCGTTACTTTTCCTTTTACTTTACTAATTATTTCCTATCTTTTTTCCCCACATGGCCACTGAAAACACTTTGCCAAAATTAAAACAGATTTGAGTGTAAAGGTTAAATGCAGTAGAGCGCATTTTGCAGTTGCAACCAAATTTGCAAATCAATTCCATTTCGGCACTCAAAATTTGGTGGCATTTCGCCTTTACAAACATGTTACTGGCCTTTTCACACTTTATTCTTCCAAAAAGTACTGTAGGCTAAGTGACCGGCGTTTCATTATGTCACTCTGGAATTACTTTTTTTCAAATTATAACCATTAAACAAGTGAATACATACACTAGCCTGTCATAACACTGATGCTGAATGTTCCTGGAAGAGTTTTTTGTGCCAGACTACTTTCAAAAGCCTGACGCGGTTAAATTTGTGCATTTTTGTCTTTGTCCTAGAATCCCAACCTGAACTTCAAAGAGGTGACATATGAACTGGACCACCCAGGATTTATAATCCGGGACAGTAAAGGCCTGCACATAGTGGTGTATGGCATTCAGAGGGGGTTGGGCATGGAGGTCTTCCCTGTTGATCTCATCTATCGGCCATGGAAACATGCAGAGGGACAGGTGACTGACCATTTCTCTGCTCCAGTAGGATCATGTGATTTCATGTTTTTAATTGCTGTGGCAAACTTAATTTTTGCAGTCAAAGAGAAGAGTAGGATTTAATAAAGATGAATCATAATGCTAGGTAGGAATTGATTTCTGTCTAGACTGTGTGGTGTGAGTGGTAATGGCTGAGCCTTGTATTCCCTCTTTAAATGTTTAATTGTTTTGTTTCTGTTCTCAGCTGTCATTCATTCAGCACTCCCTGATGAGCCCAGAAGTGTTTTCCTTTGCTGACTACCCTTGCCACACCGTGGCTATTGACATCCTTAAAGCCCCACCAGAGGATGACAACAGGGAGATTGCCACCTGGTATGAAGCTTTCTGCTTGGCTTTTATGTAGAAGGGTGTAGCAGTTGCTTATTTCTGATAATGGGGCTTAGTGTTCAGGTATTTCAAGAGCTCAAGCTTTAAAACTGTCAACATCTTTTTGCCCTTCTCCTACATGCCACTAGGCTACAGCCACACTAATACATTTTCATTTTAAAACGCATAGCCATTACTATGTTTTTACCTAGTGTCCACACTACTGTGGCTTATTTGAAAACCCTAAAGAGGAGAGCTGTAAAAATGCTGCTGATCATGTTTTAGTTTGAAGCCTGTGGTGTTGCATTTTAGTCTTAACGGACAAAAATGAATATTTTTGAAAACAAGGACACAGACTCTTGTTGGCCTCCCGATTGGCTCTTGTCAGTCACTACATGTAAAGCTAAAACATTATAGCTAAGTCTACATACTTTTTCTGATTTCTCCATTTTTGTGTGGGTTACGTTACACCTTTCCTATTGCCATAGCTTCCTCTGATGATGGATAATACTCCCAGTACCACTCTGAAGATTGCTGCGCTTTACAATGACTCCCAATCTTTTTGCCACAGACGGCCATATACTCATGTCATGTGTTATGCCGAATTCACACGACACAATATATTTGTCTGTCATGACGGACACTATGTTAGAGGCAACTCTGGTGTTGTAAAATCTCTGTAAATTATTGTTTCACAATAAAAGCTTTTTTTTTTTTTCTTTAATTAGAAAATTAAGGAATTTTCTCCACTGAAACAATAAGGGGCTTTGAATTTCAACCAGATACAGGAAGTATTGAGTTGGAAATTACGATGTGATGCATTCAGTTTGCCCACTGTACATGAAGGGTCATGCGATATGTTTTCAGGCATGTTAGAATGAATGGAGATTCTGAAATGGAGCTGAAATGCTCGTGTGTACGGCGATTATATTCATTTTAAATTGAAAGTGTATTCATGTGGGTACAAATGCTGTACATTTCAAGCAATGCTTCACTTGGCATATCCATCATAACAATATTCCATGTGATAATAAAAGTCACCATTGACAAACATATTATCTTAAGCTCTTAGAGTAATTTGCTGTGGGAAATTGTGCTTTATAATCAGATGTGTAGTTTGACCTACTGATTGTGGTTCATTGCTGATGTACTCAAAAAGTTACAGGGTGGATGCTGTGTTGATGCTTTGGTGTGTTTGACTAATTGCCCTCAACTCACCATAGGAAAAGTCTGGACCTGGTGGAGAGTCTGCTCAGACTGTCTGAGGTGGGCCAGTATGAGCAGGTGAAGCAGCTATTTAGCTTTCCAATCAAGCACTGCCCAGACATGTTGGTCCTGGCATTGCTGCAGATCTCCCCCTCCTGGCACACACTGCGCCATGAGCTCATCTCTACCCTCATGCCCATCTTCCTGGGCAACCACCCGAACTCTGCCATTATCCTGCACTACGCCTGGCATGGACAGGTTGGTGTTAATGCTTGTTGATTTCAGTGTTTTTGTTGTTTTCGTTCTCTGTGCTCTTTGATACATCTAAAGTTATTTGTTGTCTTGATTATATTCTTACAACACCTGTGTACTAACAAAACCTGGTGATTATTTTTACAGGGACAGTCTCCCTCCATCCGTCAACTAATTATGCATTCAATGGCTGAGTGGTACATGAGAGGGGAGCAGTATGACCAAGCTAAGCTGTCTCGCATCCTGGATGTGGCACAGGACTTGAAGGTTTGTCAGAATAGACTAAATAATCACTGACGCAGTGCCTTTTGTTTGTGGCACATTAGACTGTTATATTGAATAATGTTCCTCCATATGTTTTTTTTTTTTTTTTTTTTTAAGGATGTACTAGTTTTAATCAACATGGGATTTAATGACAAATACAAATGAGAGTATATGGGGCCGTATATCTTCTGGTGGTCTCCACTTTATCCTAAATGGAAGTTGTTTTCATTGAGGTCATTTTCATGGTCAATAAGACAGTGTTTTTATTTTCCCCTCTAGTCTCTATCGATGTTGCTGAATGGTACTCCCTTTGCCTTTGTTATTGACCTTGCTGCACTTGCCTCTCGCCGTGAATACCTCAAACTTGATAAATGGCTAACTGACAAAATCAGAGAGCATGGGGTAAGTCTTCTAATAGATTTACTCCGTTTTCTCAAAAACAAAACAAAAAGAAAAACAATAAGATTGTTGGTTTCCCTGTTTTTGTCATTGTAGTTTGAGCACCACCTTAAAGAAATTGTATTTTACAAAATTTTTGTATTTTTCAGGAACCTTTTATCCAGGCCTGTGTGACATTCCTGAAGAGACGCTGCCCATCCATTATGGGGGGTCTGGCCCCAGACAAGGACCAGCCCAAAAGTGCCCAGCTACCCCCGGAGACCTTAGCCACCATGCTGGCCTGCCTGCAGTCCTGTGCAGGGTGAGACACTATCTGGCTTAGTCTCCATCACTGAACTATTAGTTTTCCTTTTTGTTGACCTTCTGATTAACTGTTTAATAACTTCAGTCTCCCTCAAAGTGAAGCCCAGCTTTGGTTGGTTTTGATGGTGGTTTGAACATTTCAGACCAACAATCTCAAGAATATGTAGTTTATTTTTTGAGACCAATCACTCTTACCCTTTCATACAGTGTTATCTTTTTTTATTTAGCTTAAAGATTTGTGTCATTTTGTCTCAGGAGCGTGTCGCAGGAGCTGTCAGAGACTATCCTGACCATGGTTGCCAACTGCAGCAATGTGATGAATAAAGCCCGGCAACCACCACCAGGGGTAATGCCTAAGGGACGTGCCCCCAGCACCAGCAGCCTGGATGCCATCTCTCCTGTACAGGTACCCTCATATGAAAGCTACGTCATGCCTCTGCAGGCAAATATAATGCCTTTTTAATATTGGAAATTGGTGTCAAAACCATTCTATATTCCTAACATGCTAAAAAGAAAACTTGTTTCTCTTTTTGACCTCCTTGTCTCTCCCTCTCTTGCTTTTCTCTAGATGGACTCTCTGTCTGGTATGGGTTCCTTGAACCTGGGGGGCACAGCCACCTCCCATACTCAAAGCATGCAGGGTTTCCCAACCTCACTGAGTTCAGCTTTCAGTAATCCCCAGTCCCCAGCAAAGGCCTTCCCACCACTGTCCAACCCCAACCCCAGCACACCATTTGGTGGCATAGGCAGCCTGTCCTCGCAGCTTCCCGGTATGGACTCTGGTACTATGATATTTCATTTTTTCATTTTTACACAACCAAGGCATGCTCATATTAAATCAGCAAGTCATACTGCACTCCTACAGCCCTTTGAGTCTTCTTCCAATTCAGTGAGAAGTTAGACAAATTGTTGTGGTTACACTGTTGCTGAATGTTAGTATATTGGGCATACAGTAAGCCTAAGCAAAGTGTGGCATAGCTGGGGATTCTTTATTAGTTTGTATCATGTTGAGTAATTCAGATAAAGCCGCTGGCAGAGTATTTTATAAGGAGTAACAAATTTGGCAGAACACCCTGGTCACTCAATCTTTGTTCATATTAAACTTAACCAAGTTCAGAGGAGAAAGGATTATAATTCATAGAGGGAGGTATGTATTGATTTAAATTATTAAAGCGTTATGTTTCTTTCAGGTCCTCTGGGCACGGGCATTGGCTCCGGTATTGGCTCTAGTCTGGGTATGTCAACCGTGAACACCGACCCTTTTGGCACCAGGAAGATGAGCACACCAGGCCTGAACCCACCAACCTTTCAGCAGAGTAAGATGAAGGCCTGTAAGTGGTGGTGGCAGTGGTGTGACTGAGAGCCCCGCCCTGCGCTGCTCAGCACTGTATTTCCTCCACAGTGATAATCAGTTTTATCTTGATTTGCAAAATTATTTGTAATGCACCTCAGCGTGCCTCACAAATACAGTTTACAAGAGAAGTTTGACTAAAAGCTACCTAATGCAGTTTTAACTTCATGTAAACATTTAGGTGCAACTTTCTTCTCTTTTACATGTTACGCAACTTCATACAGTTTATCATAGAGGAAATACAGATTAGTCTTCCACTCCTTGTCTGCTTATGCTGACAGCCCCACTTTTAATGAGATAACCAGTGTTGCATTACAACATTCAAGTTAATGACGGTTTTGGTTTAAAATGTCTTTTTTTAATACTTTTTTCAGCTGACCTTTCTCAGGTGTGGCCCGAGGCAAACCAGCACTTTAGTAAGGAGATCGATGATGAAGCAAACAGTTATTTCCAGCGCATCTACAACCACCCACCTCACCCAACTATGTCTGTGGATGAAGTATGTAATGATATAATTCATTCGCCTCTGCCAAAAACACTTACCTAAATCAAATTCACACAGGCAATTATTGGCTGCTGTTGATAAGTTTTGTCATAGTCTCAGTAATGTTGTTGCTTTTCGAATTAACTTACCTCCCGCCACATCATTGTCCCCCCTCGTAGGTACTGGAAATGCTGC
Organism: Epinephelus fuscoguttatus; assembly: GCF_011397635.1. Lineage (NCBI taxonomy): Eukaryota > Metazoa > Chordata > Actinopteri > Perciformes > Serranidae > Epinephelus > Epinephelus fuscoguttatus. Next base: position 8,478,453 of record NC_064755.1, read on the forward strand.
AGAGATTCAAGGATTCAACCATCAAGCGGGAACGAGAGGTGTTCAATTGCATGCTACGGAACTTGTTTGAGGAATACCGATTCTTCCCCCAGTACCCAGACAAGGAGCTGCACATCACTGCCTGCCTTTTTGGTGGCATTATTGAGAAGGGTCTTGTCACCTACATGGCCCTGGGCTTGGCCCTCCGATATGTTCTTGAAGCCTTAAGAAAACCCTATGGATCCAAAATGTATTATTTTGGAATTGCCGCCCTAGATAGGTTTAAAAACAGGTATTGAAATGTTTTATTTTATTAAACAAACAATAATATAACAACAGTCATCCTGTTATAAGCTAACTATGTCTTGTGTTTCTAGACTAAAGGACTATCCTCAATATTGTCAACACCTGGCTTCAATTGCACACTTCTTGCAATTCCCCCACCATTTACAAGAGGTAATCAGGTTTCCTTAATTTATCTTTGCTCAAAAGTCTTGGGTCAGACAGCATGTTAGGGAAGTCTGGGATGGCTTTTTGAAATGTTTTCAATGAGAGCGAAGCGCTTTCTTTCCACCGCTTTTCCGTTGCTGAGCGTCTTGCAGTTTTCCACTCTATGCCCCTTGCGTTTTTGCAGGAGCGCCCTTAATGCCTTAAGTTGCCAACACTTCAACTAGGAGAGTAAAATGAGCTGACGTCACTGCATTTTTCCCTACTGTCCAATCAGATGAATTGAGGCGTGGCCTTTTGTGGTGGTAATGACAGCAAGTGGGAGCATACATGATTTGTGTGTAGCTAGCATTAGCTCACTTCAGTGCAGACGAACATACTATTTGGTAACAGCCTCTCACCCTACATCAGAGCCAGAGCACGTGCACTCTGCCTGACCATTTTTATGCAGATTTTAAGCTACAGATCTGTGAGTTTACTTAACAGCATTAACTAAGGAAATGTAATTCCATGGTTTCCTAGCAATGATTTTTAAAAAAAAAAAAAAAAAAAAGCTCTGTCTAATTGGGCCAGTTTAAAAATGGTGTGGTGCGCCTCACATTTTGCAACCTTCAAAACATGCTTTGTCTGATTGGGGCTTTAGTTTGTCCCAAATATGACTGTAGAAAAGGATACATACAAACAGATAAATTAAATCTGTCGCTCTGCTCCTTTCAATATCCTGTGCGTGCAGTATATCGAGTATGGCCAACAGTCACGGGACCCTCCGGTGAAGATGCAAGGCTCCATCACCACACCTGGCAGTCTGGCACTTGCACAAGTCCAAGCCCAGTCGCAGCAACCTGGCGTCCCTAAAGCCCCACAGCCAGGTCAGCCCAGCACTCTAGTCACCACCACCACGACTACAACCACAGTAGCCAAGACCCCTACCATCACAAGACCAACACCCAGCAGCTTCAAGAAGGATGTGCCTGTGAGTTTAGACACCCTACCATGTGCCTTGTCAATGCTTTAAATTGGCTTGTTTTTCTGCAGATACAGTATATAAACTGATACCTCCTTTCAACTGTAATTCTTCTTGTTCCTACCTGCAGCCCTCTATAAACACAACCAACATTGACACCCTGCTGGTGGCCACTGACCAAACAGAAAGGATTGTAGAGCCTCCAGAGAATGTTCAGGAGAAGATTGCTTTTATCTTCAACAACCTTTCTCAATCCAACATGACCCAAAAGGTAAGTGAAAACAGACAAAACATATCTGTATATCAAAATCCTTAATAGTCAAAGAAGCATTTTTAAAACCACATTTGCTTATATCAGGTTGAGGAGTTGAAAGAGACGGTGAAAGAAGAGTTCATGCCCTGGGTGTCACAGTACCTGGTGATGAAACGTGTCAGCATTGAGCCCAACTTCCACAGTCTCTATTCCAACTTTCTGGACACTCTCAAGAACCCTGAGTTTGTGAAGATGGTCCTCAATGAGACTTACAGGAATATCAAGGTAAAAGATGGTGACTTTAGGGCTTTAATATCTTCAAACGCTCTTTTCTGGTCTGACTGCAACCACCAAAAAAAACACATATCAAAACTATCAGGTTTTTTTTGTGCCCATTTACCATAGTAGTACACTGACGATCCCCTACCATCTCTCCATTTCTCTTAGGTTCTGTTGACCTCTGACAAGGCAGCTGCCAATTTCTCTGATCGCTCCCTGCTGAAGAACTTGGGCCACTGGTTGGGCATGATTACACTGGCCAAAAACAAGCCTATCCTTTACACGGTAAGAATTTGTAATGCTTTTTTTTTTTTTTTTTTTGCTTGCATTGTTTCATTATGTGATGGGTCTCCTGTTGCCTTTTGAGTTGGCTAACATGTTCTCCCTTTCCCAGGATCTGGAAGTCAAGTCTCTGCTACTGGAAGCCTATGTGAAGGGCCAGCAGGAGCTACTGTATGTGGTTCCCTTTGTGGCAAAGGTTTTAGAGTCCAGTCTACGAAGCATGGTTAGTCAAATAGGACTAAGAGGTGTCTCCATGCAGCAGACATTATGTCATACTACTGCGCAGTGTGTCATGTTGCGGTGTTCACTTCAGGCCAAATATCTCTTTTTCACACACACAGTTAAGAAAATTGGCATATGCTTACCTGACTCCACCATTTGAGATCCTGTGGATTTTTCATAGTGACTTGAACTAATGTGTGTCTCCGATATTGTAGGTCTTCAGGCCGCAGAACCCCTGGACCATGGCCATCATGAATGTTCTCGCTGAGCTGCATCAAGAACATGACCTCAAGGTAATAGATTATTCTTCTTATGTAGCTGTTTAACTCAGACAGCTCTTGGAAATACAGTCTGCCTAAATCATAGCTAAAAGGCAACACCTCAGCAGTTTTTGGTAACGCATATGAAGTGATCATGCCACAACCTGTTCCCTGTAACCCAGCTATATCCAACATTGTCAGCTAATACCATCTGTATTAAATAGCCTGTCACGTTATTGTCCATTACCCATGCGTTGCCACTTTCAGCTCTAATACAAATCAACAGTATTCTCTAACAGCTACAGTAAAATCGTAGTAAGCTGAAAAACTGTGAGATTATTTATCATGTTCTCCTGTTTCCTGCAGCTGAACTTAAAGTTTGAAATTGAAGTTCTGTGTAAGAACTTGTCTTTGGACATCAATGACCTCAAGCCAGGAAGCTTGCTGAAGGACAAAGAGAAGCTAAAGAGCCTGGAGGAGCAGCTGTCTGCACCAAAGAAAGAGGCGAAGCCTCCAGAGGAGATGCTGCCAGTTTCTACCACAGGTGAACGCTGCATATTTTCTTGTACCTTTGTGCTGCTTTCTGTGAACTGTACATTTAAGTTTTGAGCTACAGCCTTAATATAGTTTAGATTCATTTGTCTGTTTGGCTTCGGACTTATCATCCTTGCCTCTGGTAAAATGTCCGTATCATTCTAGGGTTTGAAAATTTTCTGATGTGCGAACAAAACCCTAGTTTTCCAAATGATTGAAGCAACACATTGTGACCCATACTTGAGTCAGTCTTAAAAAGTTTGAAGATATCTTTTGAAACCACCTGCATCAATAGGATGAACGTGCCTTTGATTTTAAATAGAAATAAATAATGTTAACATATCAACATCTCAAAATGTGATGATTATTTTGACCAGATCAGCTACTTCTGTTTTGTCATGTCCGTCTTTTGCTCTGTCTCGTTGTTTGAGAAAACTTCTTTTAATTTTTTTTATGTTAGACTGAAAAGCTTACTGTTACATGTTGTTGTTGTTGTTGTTGTTGTTGTTGTTGTTGCCTATGTGCTTGCTTTCTGTTTATGTTGTCTGGATAATCAGCTTTTTGGTGTGATTTTAATCAAATTAGTGTTTTGTGACCAACAGGAGACTTTGTTCCATTTGCAGCCCCTCCCTCAACCCCAGCTGCCACCACCACCACTTGCACAACCACCGGGCCCCCCACCCCACAGTTCAGTTACCACGATATCAATGTGTATGCCTTGGCAGGCCTGGCTCCACACATCAATATCAATGTTAATGTAAGTGTTGGGCATCTGCAAAGCACAGACAGAGAAGTCAACTTTCCATCTAAAAGACAGAGACATGCTCAGACCATTTCTTTTGCATCTTTTCTTTCTCCTGTTGACTTTATCCTTTTGTTTTTCCTTTCTCAATTTTTCTGTCACGCTTCTGCTGTCTTCTCTCTTTAGATCCCATTGCTACAGGCCCATCCTCAGTTGAAGCAGTGTGTACGTCAGTCAGTAGAGCGAGCTGTTCAGGAGCTGGTGCACCCTGTGGTTGACCGCTCTATCAAAATAGCCATGACGACCTGTGAGCAGATCATCAGGAAGGACTTTGCCCTGGATTCAGAGGAGTCCCGCATGCGTGTGGCTGCCCACCATATGATGAGAAACCTAACTGCTGGCATGGCCATGATCACCTGCCGCGAGCCCCTGCTCATGAGCATCGCCACCAACCTTAAGAACAGCTTTGCTGCTGCACTAAGGGTAAGCTGAATGAGGGCTAGCAGGGTAATTGCTAGTGTTTTCTAAGGTATAAAGAGACGGTACATAGAGAGAGCTTTCTTACCCTTTTCTTGTACCATTCCCACTTCTTTAACTAAAGGTGTTTATTCCCTCAGGCACCAACCCCCCAACAGAGGGAAATGATGGAAGAGGCTGCTGCAAGGATTGCACAAGACAACTGTGAACTGGCTTGCTGTTTCATTCAGAAAACGGCTGTGGAAAAGGCTGGCCCTGAAATGGACAAGAGACTAGCCACGGTGAGACTTAAGCATGGGGAATTTACAAGAGTAAATTGTAAAAGTTTTATTCGTATCTTTGTGTTTTTTGTTTTTTTAAATTCTGATTTTGTGAAGCAAAAGCGTCCAGTTTCTTAACTGGTTTTTTTTTTTTTACACCTCTAGGAGTTTGAGCTGAGGAAGCATGCACGCCAAGAGGGTCGTCGGTACTGTGATCCTGTTGTTCTGACTTACCAGGCTGAACGAATGCCAGAGCAGATCAGACTCAAGGTGAGAGCTGTAACATCCAGTTGTGCACTATATCAAAACATAATTTATTGTTATGTCACTTACTGGATCTGTCCAACATGTCCAATAGGACCATGGTTCAGTGTATCAACAAACTGCACATACAGTGTAAGTTGTCAGAGTAACAAAGTAACAACAATGCATTTGTGTCTTGTAGGTGGGAGGAGTGGACCCAAAGCAACTGGCTGTATATGAGGAGTTTGCCAGGAACGTTCCAGGTTTCTTACCCAGTAATGATCTCTCCCAGCCCACTGGCTTTTTGGCTCAGCCCATGAAGGTGAGTTCCCTTTTTGGGATCCCCAGAATTAAATTTAAGCGCTAAAACAACTAGAGAAGGTAAGGATAAAATGGACTAGAGTGCTTTTTAAAAATGAAAATGCTTTTTTTTTTTTGTGTGTGTATTTTTGTGTGTGCCAATGTTGACCAAGGACAAAAACATTACTCTCATTTTTAATTGTGCTATAATACAGTATATAAGGAACTAGAACAGCCTGCACTGAACTAAGTGCCTCTTATGTTAAGGTCAGGAAATTTGTGTCACAGATAGGTGTTGCAGTATTTAACCCACAGAAAATAATTAAATCTTTCTGTATCGCTTTTAACAGCAACAGGCATGGGCCACAGATGATGTGGCTCAGATCTACGATAAGTGCATGGCAGACTTGGAGCAACATCTTCATGCCATCCCTCCAGCCCTTGCCATGAACCCCTTGACCCAGGCTCTACGCAGCCTGCTGGAAGCTGTGGCCTTGGCTAGGAATTCCAGGGACGGCATCGCCGCACTTGGCCTTCTGCAGAAGGTAGGACAGTTACTTTTACAATTGCAGCTTTTGAAATGGTGTGAGGGAGGCAAGGTGGAGGATTAATCTGTGCTAACCTGTGTTTGACTATGCTGGTTTCTTTATTTTCCAGGCTGTGGAAGGTCTTCTGGATGCTACTAGTGGAGCTGATGCTGACTTGCTGCTACGCTACAGGGAGTGCCACCTGCTGGTGCTTAAAGCCCTACAGGATGGACGTGCCTATGGACCACAGTGGTGCAATAAACAGATCACCAGGTGAGTCAGGACATACTTGATTTCAAGCCATGATTTATACTATGTCGCTGTCTTATGCTTCCTCTGCTTTTACTGATTTGAATGATACAAGCTTGTTGTTTGGCTGTGGGGTAGATTATTGTTAATCTTCTGAGAGATGGTGAAAAGCAGTAAAATGTCCCTCCTGTGCTACATGGCCTAAGCGGGCTACATGGGTAGACTATTTACCAGCGGGACAGCAAAGCTGGTATTGCTAGTACATTTTGAGTCGGTGTGTGTGTCATCATCGCAAAATGTGGTTCTGGAGCAACCTATTGTAGTGGGAGCTGCCAGGTGTTTATATGTTCGTCTGTTGTCAACATGATAGCATCACAACTGTGGAAAATGCAGTCACAAAACTTAACAGGTATGTAGGTTTTCATAACTGTCCTGGTATGTTGTTTTGCTGTGTTCATTTACAGGTGTCTGATTGAATGCCGTGACGAGTACAAATACAACGTAGAAGCAGTGGAGCTTCTGATCAGGAACCATCTTGTGAATATGCAGCAGTATGACCTGCACCTGGCACAGGTACACACTGCAAATGTCTAATTTTATCTTTATCTTATATTTTATACATTATAAGGCTCATTTATTATATTTCTACTTAACCAAGACACATTTTTAGAAAATACTTTTTACTTGTGTATTTGAGTCTTTGTCTTTCTTTTGAACAGTCAAAGGATATCCTAATAAGATTGACTGTCTCAGTGTTTTTATTTAAAAAAAAAAAAAAGAAAAGAAAATGGAGATAGATTGCCACTATGATGTATGTTATTCTTGCGACTTGATTAGTAGTTCTGTAAATCAGTAACTTAACGTTGTCTGGCCTGTGAATTTCAAGTGCCATTACAAGCTAACATTGATTTTTGTTTTCTTCTAGTCAATGGAAAACGGACTGCACTATATGGCAGTTGCATTCGCCATGCAGTTGGTGAAGCTCCTGCTAGTGGATGAACGCAGTGTCAGCCATGTCACAGAGGCTGACCTCTTCCACACAATTGAGACTTTGATGAGGACCTGTGCACACTCCAGAGCCAACGCACCTGAAGGGTAAACAACTACCATGTTAAAACTTCTCTTTTATTTGATATATTATCCATAGACCATACATAACTAATGCGGAATAGCCGAATTATGTGCACATCAGAAAGACGCCAGTTGAGAGAATGGGGTTCAAAGTTTACTACAGCTTGGTTGGAAAAAAAAATAATGCCATAATTTACATTACAATATGTCACGTGTCAAAAGCTGTGTCATGACTTAATCAGTTTCCTGTCAGATAAATTTATTTAAGGCCATTTTGGAATGTCAAAGTTTTTGCTACTTGGTCAAGAAATGAATGTCTAATCTTACCCTTGTCTTTCCCTCATCTCTTTGTCCTCCTCCCCAGCCTTCCCCAGCTGATGGATGTTGTTCGCTCCAACTATGAGGCCATGATTGACAGGGCCCACGGAGGACCCAACTTCATGATGCACTCTGGGATTTCACAGGCTTCAGAATATGATGATCCTCCAGGCCTGAGGGAGAAGGCAGAGTACCTCCTGAGGGAATGGGTCAACCTGTACCACTCAGCTGCAGCTGGCAGGGATAGCACCAAAGCTTTCTCTGCTTTTGTTGGCCAGGTAAACACTCGGTTAAGTCAAGTCCAAATGATTAGGGCTGGGTATTGCCACTGATTTCCTGAATTGGTTCAATTTTGATTCACTAGGTTTCGATTCGATTTCCAATTTGAAATGGATTAAATTGGGGCTTTTTCAGTTACAATACCAATTTTTGCTAAAATGTGAAAGAGAAATTTTACAAGGAATTATTTTAAGGAATTTATTTATAACAGGAATAAAACTGAGGAGTTTTTTTTTTATAATAAATGTTTCTAGAGCAGCATCGGTAGTATTTAAACAGCAAAGTCACAATATAAACTATCTCGCTGGAAACAAATCTAAAATGTAAAAAAAATAGATATTCCTGACCTCACAATACTGAGTAAAGTTGAGAAAGAATAAAGAACTCAGACACCAGTCAGTATCAGTACTCCTATCCTCTGTGCTCCTTCCTCTGCTGCTGAGGAGAGTCACTTCCTGCAGGTCACATTACCATTGGTAAATTTTAAGATACGAAACAAACTGAGGTAAATCGTTTGGCATTAACAGTTGTTGTTATGGCTTGTTAGTAACAATTTGCTATCAGCTGGAAAGTGCTCTGTGCTTGTTTATAACATTTTATGAGCGGCAGTGGATGAGAGACTGCGAACAGAGCAGATTGAAATATCACTTTTCTACATGTTTACATGTTGCTAAACAGGTGTATTGATGAAGTATTGGGCGAGATTAACAGATTAACAGGGTTAAAGCTTCACACATCCTTGCGAAAAAGCGTATGTTAAAAGATTGATCTTGGACTTTGTGAATGAATATTGGGTCATTCAAATGAAGATTGATGTGAAACAGATTAATCGATTATTTTAACCCAGCCCTACAAATGACCAAAGTGGCTCTGATCCTTGTTCCTCATTTTTATCTTATGGCTCCTTTTCTTTTTCCTCCAGATGCACCAGCAGGGCATCCTGAAGACAGATGACCTGATCACAAGGTTCTTCCGGCTGTGCACAGAAATGTGTGTGGAGATAAGCTATCGGGCGCAGGCTGAGCAGCAGCACAACCCAGCAGCCAGTGCAGCCATCATCAGAGCCAAGTGTTACCACAACCTGGATGCCTTTGTGAGGCTCATAGCCCTGCTGGTTAAACACTCTGGAGAGGCCACCAACACGGTGACAAAAATCAACCTCCTAAACAAGGTACAGAAACAAATGATTCATCACCTGTGACAGAACCGTGTAAAATATATATAACAGCACATTATAGAAAATTAGTTTTTTGTTGTGGTAAAGAAATATTTTCTAGTGATGTCATTCGTTGTTGATTAGAAAGCCTGATCATAGTTTTCCTTTTGATTTTAAAATCACACTGTCCACAGCACTGTCTGGTTTACTTGATTCTGACTGTGCTCGACATTGTTCTTATAGGTGCTCGGTATTGTAGTTGGGGTGCTAATCCAGGACCACGATGTCCGTCAGACAGAATTCCAGCAGCTACCATACCACCGCATTTTCATCATGCTGCTGTTGGAGCTCAACGCTCCCGAACATGTCCTGGAGACCATCAACTTCCAGACACTCACTGCTTTCTGGTGAGACATCCACATGGATCAGTCATAACTTAAGTGTCTCGTCCTACCAGGAACCCTGCTTAATGTGTGGAATAGAGAATGCTTGTGCTGATACTGTGCTCAAAATAAACATGTTTTAAATGTTTCTGATTGTTGCATTTTGGTTTGGACTCACCGTTACTGTTTCGTACACAGCAATACCTTCCACATCCTGAGACCTACCAAAGCACCAGGTTTTGTGTACGCCTGGCTGGAACTCATCTCCCATCGCATCTTCATTGCCAGGATGTTAGCACACACACCCCAGCAAAAGGTATGGAGGAATGAAACAAGACTATCTAATCTGCACATACTTAAAAACCCTTACATATAGGCTCAATAACTGTTACTGCTTTCCCCATGTTTGTGGTTTTTGAATGTTGGTCTAACAGACTGATGTTTTCTTCAAGGGTTGGCCCATGTATGCACAGCTGCTGATTGATCTATTCAAGTACCTGGCCCCATTCCTGAGGAATGTAGAGCTCAACAAACCTATGCAAATCCTCTACAAGGTGCTTTCTCATTTTTTCGTAATGTACTTGCAGAAATATCAGCTGCCTATATCAGCCACGTTTGACAATACGTTTCTGTCTATTTTGATGTTTGATTGAGACTTCAGAAATCCGAAGAATACACTGTGATACTTTCTTTTTTGTTCCGCTGATAGAACAGTCCCATTATCATGACACTTTGTATCATAGCTGATTGTGTCAGTTTTTATTTTGGTAATGAGTATTACAGCCTCATGGGGTTGACTGTGTTGTCTATAAACTTAGTCTTGTTAGCATGGAGTTACTTGTTTTAATGTGGCAATTTTTCCTGTTGACTGTTTGGATAAAAAAAAACCTAACACTAACCTCTTTGCTCCCTGTCGTGTGTTATTTTTGGCTGTTTTAGGGCACACTGCGAGTGCTCCTGGTCCTGCTGCATGACTTCCCAGAGTTCCTGTGTGACTACCATTATGGCTTCTGCGATGTTATCCCACCCAACTGCATCCAGCTCCGCAACCTCATCCTCAGTGCCTTTCCACGCAACATGAGGCTCCCTGACCCTTTCACACCCAATCTCAAGGTAGACAGACACACATGTGCACAGACTTTGAGATAAGCTGTTGATTTTACATTCACAGAGGTTTTACAGTGTGGCTTAGATCTGTAGAGTCTCTAAGTTTAGCATGGACACCCTCACCATTTTGCTTTGACAGTCTAGAAAAGCAGGGTTTCTTCAGTCTTATTAGAAATGATCTCAAATCTGTGTTTTGTCAACAGGTGGACATGCTGAGCGAGATCAACATCGCGCCCCGTATTCTAACCAACTTCACAGGCGTAATGCCTTCCCAGTTCAAGAAGGATCTGGACTCATATCTGAAGACTCGTTCACCAGTCACCTTCTTGTCTGAGCTTCGCAGCAACCTGCAGGTAGGAGTAGTGTCGACCTATTTTAAATTATTAGTGACACACTTCAACAAATGATAATACAGTTTAGTGTTAATTTGTCACCTGCTCTGTCTCCCAGGTGTCCAACGAGCCAGGAAACCGCTACAACATCCAGCTGATCAATGCTCTAGTGTTGTATGTAGGCACACAGGCAATCGCTCACATCCACAACAAGGGCAGCACCCCCTCTATGAGCACTATCACCCACTCTGCACATATGGACATCTTCCAGAACCTGGCTGTGGACCTGGACACTGAGGGTAAGGTGGCAGCATAGTGCAAGTGCTACAAAATATAAAGCTTTTTGCATCATAAGCTACTTATAAACACATGCTGTATGGGTTGCATGTGCATTTAACATTTTATTTGTCTTATTGAAGTTGCAATCTTAAGAGCCAAATAAACACTGACAAACGTTTTGTATGTTTTTGTAGTTATCAGATATCTGTGTTTAGCAAAAGCAGTGATCAGCTTTCTGCGGTCATGTCTTTTCAGGGCGATACCTGTTCTTGAACGCGATCGCCAATCAACTGCGCTACCCCAACAGCCACACTCACTACTTCAGCTGCACCATGCTGTATCTGTTTGCTGAGGCCAACACAGAGGCCATCCAGGAGCAGATCACCAGGTGAGACAGTCTGAATTGAGATCTGAGCGACTTTATGAATTCAGCAGAAGGAATACATCAAACCTCTGCCAATGGAAATTATAACTACAAGTGCTGTTACTTATAGCTTTGTCCTTGTCCTCCAGGGTTCTGTTGGAGAGGCTGATTGTGAACAGGCCCCACCCATGGGGTCTGCTCATCACCTTCATTGAGCTGATCAAGAATCCTGCCTTCAAGTTCTGGAGCCACGACTTTGTGCACTGTGCCCCTGAGATTGAAAAGTAGGTTGTCCGTTTGACTCATTGTTCTGTCATGTTTGTATACAACACCTTGATACCTGACAATAACCTGATAGCAGATGGGATTCATTGTTGCTGTGTTAGGTAGAATTTTGAAGATGATAATAGGAGAGAAAGTAATGCCAGCCATACCTTGGACCAGTTCTGCTGCTCTTTAACAGATGTTAATGTTCTTACCTTCCCCCTCTCTCCTCAGGCTGTTCCAGTCAGTAGCCCAGTGCTGCATGGGGCAGAAGCAGGCCCAGCAGGTGATGGAGGGCACCGGTGCCAGCTAGCCTGTGTACCAGCCAGCTCGTAGCCCTAGGGAGAGATGCCGCGGCCTTGACCCACTCCCCCACCACACACACACCTCTCTCTTTACTGTTGGCACTGGATTAACTGGCAACCACAGTCATTTGAAATGTGGATGAAATGACTACTGCTCACGGATCTAGAGAGTTAGATTTTTGTTTAACCCTTTGGGGCTGAATTGAGATGGAGAGATTGGATTGGGACATGCTGTTTAATATCCTTTTTTGATGCTTTGATGTAAATATTGGAAAAAAGGGAGAACGGGAGAGTAGATACGTGGAGAGCATTGCACATGTCAAATAAAATGTATCCTGACATGTAAAGACATCAAAACATATTTTCACTCACTACCAAAGTCCTTGGTTTGCTTCCCTCCCACACAGATCCTTTTTTCTGACTTTTTTTTTGCTTTCAGAGGCTGAACGGTAGATGATTGAAGAAAAAAAGCTGCCTGCTACTTTCATTTGATTCCTTTTTATCCCAGAGTGGGACAGGAAGATGAAGTTTAGTCTCCCAGGTGGGGTGGGGGTCTACTCCTGGTGTGTCGGTGGAGACAGTTTGCTGATGGTTTGTCCATTTGAAACTGGCTCTGGAAGTCTCTCCCTGGCACTTGTAAATTGTGCAAAGTGATGGCGACATCGTATCTTGATGATTTGTACAAAGATCCAAAATTGAAGAACAACAATAGAAGGACCAATACAGCCCATTTTGTAACATTTTGAATGTTTTGTAAATGTATTGGTCCATGTGTTGTATTTTGTAGTCCTTTCTAGTTTGCCTTTAGTTCTTGCTACTTAACTGCAGTATGCATACATACAGAAAATAAAGCATTCAAACTGCAAGCATCTGTGTTCATTCAGGACTACAAGAGTAATGTGATGGTGCTAATATACCACGTTTTTCAAAAGTTGGTGCTGGTATCTATTTTTTATTTTATATATATAAAAATCAGTTACTGATGAACTACTTGATGGGTAATTTCAGTGTTTTCCAACGTAGACCCTATTTTCCTGTGTTACTATGCTTTCTGTCGTCCTTCCAAAGCCCTATTGGCATGGAACTTTGTCCAGTTAAGAAATACACCCTCATGTCTGTATTCAATGCGGCACATTCACATGGGGTAAACCAGAGCATTGCAACATTATTTTTTTTTCTCCAAGTGAGGAAATCAAAACTCAGTTCACACACCAGTCATGCAGTTGAGATTCATTTATTTTTTTTAATCGCTTGAAGATCCAATCATCACTAAAGTTTGTCAAGAAAGACAAAACAAATGCAGTGGTCAAAGTCTGCATATTGACATTTAGTTTGTTGATTGATTCACACACATGCAAAAAACAAACATTCCACCTTAAAGTTGCCAGTAGCTGCCAGTGGTAGACTTTGAGCAGCACAGTAAATCTCTGACAAGCTGACTGTGTATGAAATATGCATGTGCGGCTGTTCAACAATAAAAATAATACGACCCCAAAGCATTGAGATGAAGATTTGCACCGGATGTGTAATATCACATGACCTCTATTTGGTGAAATACGGTAGGTAATTCGCAGTGTAAGTTTTACTTGGCAAATTAGGGACATTGTGGATTTGCATGGGATGAAGTGTGTACAGAGCCAGCATGCATTCACATCTAAACTGTGACTGGGTGAATAAAGTATTTTTTTCTACCAAACCAGAGATAGTGATTGTTGGAACAGAGAAAGACAAACCAAGATGGCTTTTATTTTGCTTGTGCAGACACTGAATGAAGTGTGTTTTACGCTAATCAAATTATAGTTTACAGTAGAGATTTTGTGGCTGTTTCAGGTTTAACAAAAAGGCCTTTCAGTAGGATCCTTTCTCTAATCTTGACAGACTAAATGATCAGAGCCTGTCTGGCAAAAACAAGCACTGTTAGTGGAAGCAAACTGAAGACGCTCAACTGGCGGCAGGGATTATAGTGCAGCTTGTTTTGCTGCTGCTTGCTCAGTACTCGTCAAATTTAAAAAAAACTACTGTTGCAGTCAGTCACTTGCACTTGAAAACGTGGGAAAATGGGGTCTAGACTCCCCCCCCCACCACTCAGGTAATGTCACGGCTTTATAAAAAGGTAGAGCCCAGGTGTCAAAAAGTACCCAGCAGGCATCCAAGAGACACAGCACCAATGAAAACACTGCAATTACTTAACAAGTGTCATAATGATCCCTGTTTTCTGTACAGATAATGGCAAAACACCTCGCACATCAACACTAATAGTGTAAAAGCACTGTTGAAAATCAGAGATCTGTCTTCAGTAAAAACATTTATTGACAGTGTGTTTTGAGACATTTCAGTTTCCCCGTTGATATAAAAACCAAACTCCTGCTCCCTGCTGCAGCTGAAGTCATGACTTGGTGAGCTCCACCAGTCTGTGCAGGATGCTCTTCTGTCCACAGCGTACCTGCAGGGCGTTCTGCTGCCTGCTGCTCAGTCCTTTAAATGCTGCCTTGTCCTCCATCAGCGCCTGGTCGCTCTTCACGCCCTGTTCCTCCTCGTCTCCATAGGACCTCAAAGTCAGACGGGCTGCTTCATGAATGAGCCATTTCCACGAAGCCTTTAATCCAGGCAGACCCTCGTTAGAGAAAGCGAGGGAAGCCTCGTCGTCCTCATCATCTTCCTCCCACCCTTCATTATCTTTGAACTCTGAGAACTCCTCCGCTGACATGCACAGCACCTGAAGATACACAAGCAAGAGGTGTGTTTCCAGTGACAGCCATTCCTCAATTATTCATCGCTGTGTGATTTTACAGGTTTTGTGCAGATGTAATTCCAGCTGCACTGTTGCATGCACCCCCTCACCTTGAGCACAGTTTGTAGCTCTGTGTCTGTAAGGCAGCCCTGTTTGCCAAAGACAAAGGCTGCTTTCTCTTGCATCATCTCAGACAGCATCTCCCACTGCTCCTCCACCAACTGCCGGTCCAGATCAGACTGAATACCTGGGAGGAGAAGATGGAGAGATGAGGAAAGAGGAGGCACAATGCAACAGGGTTGGTTTTGGGTCCGCATAAAAAGCAGTTTCATCATCATCTTGTTTCCCTAACACTTTTCTCCTATGGTACTGTAATTTATCTGCACTTGTGACAAACAATCTGTCAATCTCGTCACCTTGTGTGGCGACTTTGTAGAGGTTGCTGATGGGGATGTCGACGGTGTCGTTGCTGTTGCTTTGATACGGCTCCGTGAAGCCGTACATATGCAGCAGCTGCCAGTTGGCCATCTGCCCGTAGGTGTTAAACACCTCCTCGCCTTTCTGAATGGGGCGCACGCAAACCATCTTCAGACTGTCCTGAGAAAGATGGTGTGTAGAGAGACAACATTACATTTAAGACATTAAAAAGTGAGAAAGAAATTGGAACATGCTAATAAGTTAATTATTGTATGTTAAATTTACAGTTTAGGTCTCAACGTGAGATATACTCTATATTTAAAAAAAAACACAACAAAAAAAAACAAACTCCTCACTTTCTCAGTGATGTTTTGACAGAGAACAGGTGTTCTGGCAAACTAAACAAACCAGAGTAAATGTTTCCCCTCACCGGTGTAAACTCCAGATTAGCATTGTGATTGGACACATGGTTAAGCATGTCGGCCATGGGAACCATCATCGGTGGGTTTGGGGCCTTCTCCTCCTCATCGTCTTCATCATCCTCCTCTTCCTGTGGCTCTTGGAAACTACAGGAAGGGCGTGGAAAAGGGACAAAAAACATCACAGTGGTGAATTTAGAGAGACCATAAAAAAAGGAAGATCCAGATACTTTGTGTACATACTTTGTCTCATGCTCACTAACCTGTAGGCCATGACAAAGGCCACCAGCTGTGTGTACAGGTCCAGTGTGTGTGTGCTGGGGCTCCAGAGGTCAGGATGCTTGGTGATGAAGGGAAGGACCACGTCTGTGTATTCCCTCTGGATGTTCGCCAAGTCTGTGTCCACAGCCTCTGGGATACCTGTTCCCTTCAGCAGTCTGTCTCTCTCCTCCTTAGACCTAGATGGATTAACTGTAAATTACTGTAAAGAAAGCTTCAAATCCACTCTGTTAGCAGAAGATTTAAGGAAACTGCTGCTATGTCACAGCTTTTCCCTTGATCTCTATGATGGCCTTTAGACTTTTAGAGTTTCTCACCAGAACATCGGGTGATCCAGCGTCTT
The DNA here is from genome assembly GCF_011397635.1 of Epinephelus fuscoguttatus. Classification (NCBI taxonomy): domain Eukaryota; kingdom Metazoa; phylum Chordata; class Actinopteri; order Perciformes; family Serranidae; genus Epinephelus; species Epinephelus fuscoguttatus. The sequence goes on from NC_064755.1 coordinate 8,494,518, forward strand.
AAAGTTGCTCCACAGGGAGAGGTAGGGTTTCCAGTGGGACTGTGGGGATGTGTATTCATACAGCAGAGCCAGGAGCAGGGGAACCCAGCCAGAGGAGCTCTCTAGACATGACCTCTCTGAGAAGGAGAGAAACAGTGAGACGATGCAGATGATGCAGGCAGATTCAGACTTGGTAAAACTGCTTTGAAATTGAACTTGTCACCTTTCTCCAGCAGGGCAGAGACCTTGGTTGTTTCCTGGTGGAGAAGAGCTGATCTGGGGATGGTGAATAAAACCTCCCCCTCCTCTATGTTGTCCTTAGCCAGCATCCCATAATCTGCCACTGTTCCCTCTTTACTCACACACACCTGCACAGAGAGACATCCTGACATGTTTGGACTCTTTGCTCAGGCAGACTGGAATCAGTTCAGCTTTTAGAGTACTTCACAGAACAATGGGAAAATTGGATCACAGACAACCTGGCTGTCATGGTAACATACCTTACTGCTGAGTACCAAGCCCACTCTGTTGCACCACTGTAGAAAGCTCTGCAGCGGATCCATCTGTGACCCATCATCTACCTGTCGGTGCAGGATACACACTTACACATTTAACATGACCAGGCATGTGTGACCGAGGTGCTGTGGTGCACCTGGTTACACTCTGAACTACAGTGACAGAAGTGAACGAGTAGCTTGTTCAAAACTTGAGCTCGTTAGCTTTTGTAAATTGTCCCCAACTTCAGCACACATAAAGTTATACAGACTGAAACACAGCATGTAGCGGCAGCAGCTAGTCACATATAGTGTAACGAGAGTATAACGTTACACAAACACACACGTACAAACAGCTCAAGAAGTATTATCAGTATTGTTTGGTTTTTTTTTTTTTGGCTTAATGTAATTAAATGATAACCTTGGGTCGCTTCGCTTCGGTTGCCATCTTGTAAATGTGACTCCAAGCCCACGACTGATGCTAGCTAACTAGCCCGAAGCTAACTCACTCGAGCATGCGGACTGTGAAGGTAACGTGGGTTAAGTTGGACCTCAGCGTCGACTCGCAGGCAGCCATCATGAGCGTCTGGACATATGTATTTCCATAGACATATATGTCTATGTGTATTTCAATGATTTGTGACAGCTTTCTGAAAAAGTTTAGCATAAAAACAAACACTAAAAACAAACCAAGTGTGTACCAATGCAAATCTTTGGTTTGCAATTTAATAATTGTCAGTATCATAGTTAAGTTTGTCTTTGAAATGTCTGTGTTCTTCCTACGATGACCACTGGGGGGTGTTGTTCAGTCACATGAGCCCTCGTCTTCCAGAGTGCCACATCACATGTTGTCATGTTTCAGACGAACAGCTGCCACTATCAACTTCACAGGGCTCGTTGGTCTAGGGGTATGATTCTCGCTTTGGGTGCGAGAGGTCCCGGGTTCAAATCCCGGACGAGCCCGCTTTTAACCAGGACATATGAGTATCAGGATCCAAGCCAAGATAAACTGTACCTGAATCATACTGATAGCCACCACTACACGTCATCATACAGCTAATATCAGGTACTAACTGAACAGATCATTGGTTTCCCTCAATGTGTAAAAAAAAAAAAGGCAAATCAAAGAACAAGGAAAACAATATCACATGCATCACAACTACCTGACCAGTAAGCAGTTCATGGCAAAGCTAAAAAAAAAAAAAGCAAAAGGACCAAGTGTATGTACAACCAGGTCATAATACTCAGGTGCAAGATGAAAATACGTCACCACAAGGCACAGGGGCTAAAAGGCTTTTTCTCTAAATTAGAGGTGTCGTGATTTAACGGTATTGACGATAACTGTGATATTTAAAAATGAAATATTGACATCATGTTAATAATACACATATAGTATTGTGTAAATAATCCAGCTCCTCTTAAATCATTTCCAGTTTTTTTGATGTGTCTCTCTCCCCCCCCCAACACCTTCTGGTTGCCTTTTCCCAATCCGTTAACTGAAATAGCTCTGTTTGTACGCTCTTGTACAGTTATGGTTACAGACTCTCTCCCCCTCCCTACACTCATATTTGATATAATAGTTGATTTGCTAAAAAAAGAGACAGAACGCATGATAATCAAAGCTAAACATGATTCAACTGATAATCACGATAATATCATTATCATACACTCTTTTGGCCACAATAATTGTGTGCTGAAAATCTGGTGCTGTGCCAACCCTACTTTAAATTAAGAGGTCTCTCTCTTTTTAAAGTTTTTTTTAAGACAACGTTTTGATCTACAAGATCTTTCTCAGACAAGCAAAAGAGAAATAAACTATTTATACGGAGTCTACAGTGTGCAAAGCTAAAAATGGCAACATGTCTGTTTTTGGGCCTGATGCCTCAAAGGTTTAACAGGTTCTTACACAAACTGGTTGTACTTTGACCTACCGAACATACACACCTCAAGGAGGAATGTCAGTGTTAGTATGTACAGTCTATATCTTGGTGTGTGTGTGTGTGAAATAGATAATTCCAGGGTAAAAACTATACACTAGCTTAGATGCAGGCATTGTGGGGTTGTTGGGGGATGGCGTGTAGCTGGGTGCCACAGGTTGGAATTGAACCCAGGCTGCTGCAGTAAAGATATATCCTGGGTGCATGGGGGGCCAGTTCTACCAGGTGAGCACCTGGGTGCCCCCAAACAACATTTTAAAAAGCTGAAAATAATGGAAACAGACAGCTGGATGAACAAAAAGGTCATTGCAAGCAGTCTTATCACACTCCCATTCCAGCCGTTATCTGGGTCACAGGTGGTCTGGAGCCTGTCCCAAGTGATATTGGACAGGAGGCAGGGTACACCCTGGACAGGTCAGTTACCAATTAACCAAACATGCATGTCTTTGGGCTGTGGGAGGATGCCAGAGAACTCAGAGAAAACCCACACTTGACATGGGGAGAACATGCAAACTCCACATAGAGGGGCCCCAGTCAGACAGCTGGTACACACCCACAACCCTCTATAGGTGTTAGGCAACAGTGCTAAGCACTGAGCCACTGCTTTCAAACTCAGGTCTGTATGGGTGAGGCTGGCTCACAGGTAACATGATACATGGAGCAGATAATGTCAGATACCCAAAATATCGTCACAGATGAGATGAGGCACAGCTCCCCAGCTCAGAGGACAGGTACTGAGTGGGATGTAAAATGTTGTGCAGCAGAGGGCGCTGTTTGGCCAGATGAGAATGGGTCTACAGGCTGCCACATCAGCAGTGTGGAGTTTAACTGCACGTCTGGAAATGACAGGGCTGGAAATGTAAACCTCCTTTTTTCCATAGATAGTGTGGCTCGTTGGTCTAGGGGTATGATTCTCGCTTAGGGTGCGAGAGGTCCCGGGTTCAAATCCCGGACGAGCCCTCACTTTTAAATTAATTGAATTCAAGGTTACAACATCTGCAACACACCAACAGCCAGTTGTAACATATAACCATGTGTTGGGTGTAACGAGTAAAAGTAATGCTCAAGAGAGCTTGTACAGGATGCAGAGGAAAACATCTTGTGAATTTGCCTGCAAATATTCAACAGTTTTAGTCCACTGCACTGAGAAAACAGGGTTTGAGTCCATATATTACAAACAACATTTTAATGTCATCAGAGACATGAATGCCTTTTGACTGACAACTTTCATAAATATAGGTTTTATTGGAGCAGCTTCCAGGCCCCTTTAACTATTGCATTATGAAATGTAATGCACTGTACCGTCCACAAGCAATCCTGGTGACCTTTGCCCCCCAGAGCTCTGCAACAAGTCGAGGTCATAGTTCATCGCTGAATGACTTGTGCCCAAGCTGTCCATACTGACTGGAGCCAAACACTGCACCAGTCTGAGGAAGCAACAGCATCACCGTAGTTAAAGTCCCACTTAGGTTTATTTTTACTTATTTTTTTAAATTTGCTTTTGGCTTTACATCCTGTAACTTTACAGTTTCAGTTAAGTCTAGTTACTCGTATCTTCATTGCTTAAATATGCTATATGCTACAGCTAGCTAGCTAACCGCTGTCAGGACTACTCACAAGCTAACATTAGCCACTGGAATGTTTGCTTTTAGCCTACGAGCTAACACCACATTTCAGCTGAAAGTGTTTCCTATAGTTGACTTACTTTAATGTTTTAAAGATGGAAGTATTTAACATTCCACACTAATATTTTCACCACAGGGGCCTTCAAAAATGGCCATTGAATGAACTGATGAATCATTTAAAACCTATTGCATCATTCCATTTGTATACAGGTGTTACTTGGTGAGTAAATTCATAGAGAAAGAGTCTTTTTCCAGCAATAAAATGTGTGTGGTTATTGGTTACAACATCAGAATATTTTAAAACTTTCCAGTAACAATTAATGTGATACCTAAAATTCTGATAAGTTACAAAGGACCGACTGAGGAAAGAGTACAAATCAGTAATCAAACCTTTGTCAAAACAGCAGTGTGATCCTTTCCACAGGAGATGTGAATAGATTTCTTCAAGTTCATACAATAAACAGGAGTCAGTGTATTTCTGTCTACAGAGACAAAAGGTTTACATGTCATAGAAATACTGCAGTATAAATACATTTGTTATTGTTTAAATGCGATATATAGATGTCCACTTGGATTGACAAATAAGCTGATTAGAATTTGATGGTGCAAGGTCAAAGTAATCGGTATTACCTCACAAAACATGTTTTTGGATATAACTCAATAATTCCTTCACTAATTATGACAAAACCTCACACAAATGTCTAATTGGATATAATGATGAAGTAATGGCATTTTTTTTATATGCAGAAGGTCAAAGGTCAACTTCACCCTGACATCATGAAATTCAGCATAAAACACTGGGCCATTAGTCAACGCAGTATCTTAGGAACTGAAGGAGAGACATTTGGTCACATACTGAATTGGTGACACTAATCTTGAAACTGTGCTGACTGTATAGAACTTTTGTGCTGCCGGGGAGAAGATGTGTGTGAAGTGTTCATGTTTGCACAGACATGGGTGTAAACTGGAAGAGAAACTTGATTGGTCACTCGAAAGACCCAAAAACCTTTGTGGCTGTTCACATAGAAAGTAAAATATTGTGAAATCAACTTGATAACTTCAATATTGATTTAATATTAACATGTAAAATGCCTGTTTATTGTGAAAGACAACAAGACTATTTTTGATGGAATAGTAATGTAGTTAATATTTTGTATTTTCCTGAAACATGAGGTCAAAAATTAAACCAGTTTTTCCTGGATTCCTTTTATTAATCATGAATGAGCCACAACAGTTTCTGCCCAAACAGGCCTCTGCCATTTACAGTGGTTAATACTATGTGGCATCTCTCAAATTAAACTAATGACTTCAGTTTTTGGTCCCACTTTCTGATGGTTTCAAACATTAATTAATGGCTTTAGTATTGGTTACAAAGTCATTTACTTTTTCCTTATAGATAATTCATAAGACACTGATAATACTATATTTTGGTATGCCAATCCTTATCAACATACTAACATTTCTAACTGCAGACATGATGACTTATTAGAAATTGAAAAAGAGACACACAAGCAAACAATTCATATATAAACCCAGACTTACTGAGCAAAAGTGGCTTACAAGTACAAAGTACTAGAACAAGATAACTGGCCAACTTTTTAAGAGAGCATGATTGGAAATGTAAGACACTAAATTCTCAGGTGGAGTGTTTCTGCATGGAGAGGACAAATAAGCATCGCTGGTACACAGCTCTTGTAGAAGGAATTATCCTCCTGGCTCTTCATCAGCTCCTGGTGCCTCTGGAAGTCTGTGAAGTCCAACAGAGCCTTTGCAACCTGAGCTCCTTACACCCAGAATGTGTGCTTAACTAAAACAGTGGCCAGCAAAGGATCTTAACTGCATGTGAGGGACATAACATATTTTCAGACCTTTCATTGTTTATGTTTTGTTTAATTTAATCAGCATCAGCTCCAGCGATAGTGTGCTGTTAAGCATTTTTAATTGTCTTGTGTCAAATGCTTTATTAACAAAGAAAAGTCAGTGCACAGTCAGCGGCCACAAGGAAGTCACAGACACAGGTTTCATCTCACCACTGCAAATAAATCAAATTGATAAGAAATAAATAATAAAGTTCATAGATATGCACCTGATTTTATACAGTTCTGCCTTTTAGTTCAGTGTAAATTAGAACGAGGTTTTGTCTTTCAGGTTAAGGCTGAATTTGTTGTTTGAAGTTGTTGTGTACGTATTCAATATAGTTCACCAAAAAACTAAGAAATGTACTCAGATGAAGTGGATAGCTGCAACAGATGTCACAGTTCAGCAGATCTTGCACACATTTTGGTTCTGCCCTTAACAGACAAATTGCTAGGAAACAATATTCAAAGTGTTATCAGAGTCCTTTAATCTAAATCTTCAACCCAGTGCCTGGATGTGCATCTGTGGTGTTCAGTGTGACAAAGATCAAACTTTAAATAAAGGCTTTCGACACATAGGAGAATCCTGATGAAATGTAAGTCACCTCATTCATCAAATTCTTCTGTGTTTGAGGGATTTAGTGACCAAATCTGCTGGGGGGTCTGGGGTTCAGAGAGAATTAAAAAAAAATCAAAACTATATGTGAATACGAATATGTACGATTGGGCAATAAGCAACCTGTCCCATTCATTGCAACAGAGGTATTCCTCTTCTGTGGGCACTGGGGCACAGCATTCACAGGTAATGTTACACCACCAATCTCCAGAGCTACGCAGCCTTGCAGCAGCCATTCCTCCTCTGTCGTCTTCTACCTATTGTGCCTCTCTCTCTCTCCTCCTCCATTCTTCAATTTCACGAAGCTCTTCGTCAGTGTGTTCTGGCTCAAATAAATAAGGGCGGCCATCAAACTCTGCAAAATCAAATTCCTCCTCCACAAAGTCGAAGTCTGGCAAAAAGTCAGCCATTCTATTCTATATTCTATAAATCTTTCATAAAATAAATGAATGAACTTTTCAGGCTACTGTCCGGTTCTGCCTTGCAGCTGCTGCTTGTTCTCACGATATTTCGGCCGCGCTTTGGGAAGCTGAGGTAAATGGTAAACACACCGTAAGGTAAGACAACAACTCTGAAGACCACCTAAATGTGGAATGTTAGGATATAGGCTTACCACATCGAGAGGCGATGGCCGCCCGTATTTATTTGAGCCAGAATACACTGACGAAGAGCTTCGTGAAATTGAAGAACAGAGGGGGAGAGAGAGAGAGGCACAACAGGTAACGTTAGAGGACGACAGAGGAGGAATGGCTGCTGGAAGGCTTTAGCTCTGGAGATTGGTGGTGTAACGTTACCTGTGAATGCTGTGCTCCAGTGCCCACAGAAGAGGAATACCTCTGTTGCAAGGAATGGGAGTGGTTGCAGTCTTAGCTAAATGGTAAACAACAAACATGGCAGCACACCGGTAAGGTAAGAGAACACGTTTACATGTCGTTTTCTATATGTTCTCTGACATTTATCCTAACGATATGAGGCGGTCTTTGTGGAGAAAAAGCTTGTTTAGTGGACTAACTTTGCACTTGAAAGGATGCCTGTTCAATTACGTTTTAACAGGTCTGACGCTACGGCTGTATCTAGGCTAACAGCTAACATGCTAACTATTATTTCTATGACACTAGTGACTTGAAACAAATTTATGACGATAGGAGACGGGTTGAAATAAATCGAAATTTCCCTTTAAAATAACATTTGAATAAATGTACACCACTTGTATTCAGATGTTCCACTTAAATTATTTGTAAATACCAGTGCTACAGCTGCCTTCAGATCTTACTGAATTGAAATACAGAGGAGTCACTGTATTGTATAGGCTACATTAAATTATTGGAGTATTATTGATGCATTTGTATGTAATGAGCAGTTTAATGATGTAGTTGCTCCAGGTGAAGTCGTAACAATTTATAGGTTGGTTAGTAGTTAAATCTTTCCTAACAGATCGTATATTTTGTGTGTAAAATCCATATTTGTAAAGAAACTGTCACATTAATGTACATAAAACAAATCCCTGAAAAAGTATAATACGATACAGGCTATAATATGTAATGTGTCTCCTCTTTGTCTTCGAAGCAGCTTCCTGTAATAGTGCATGTCAGGAGTCCTGTGACCATCAACGAGGTCCAGTGACAAGCTGTGGAGAGGCGTCACGCCAAACCTTCCTGCGTCCAAAATGGATGTCATAGCAGAGCTGGAGCGTGTCATCGAGGCGATGGAGAAGGGAGAGCTAAATTCCTCTCTGATGGCGACCTTGGATGAAACACTCGCCAGGGTCAACGAACCCAACCCTCCACCTTCACCACCCTCATCCCCTCCCCCTGTCTTTGCTGGGCTGGAAATCAACACCCAGCTTCAGTCAGTTGAAAGACAGGGTGAAGAATATGGGGATTTCATCACCCTGGGAGCAGATTTGGTAAAGATTTGAATACTCAAGGATGATAGGCATAAGCAAACATAATCTCTCTACACTCACAGTAGTATGTCCTGTGGTGTTCTGTATGATTTCCATTGGACAGTCTGATGAAGCAGATTTCCAGTATTGTGTTTTTATGTGTTCTGTGTCAGTTCACAGTAAAGATTGTGCTGTTATGTGCATTTAAAGATGAGTCTTTGTTTATGAAATGGTATATTGACTGTGTTTATTAACTCTTCCTCTTCCAGCAAATGCAACTAAGAGCAGCATGTTGATTACATGATCTTAAAATGTCTTTAAAATTTCTTGAAAGTGTCTGAATCTGACCTGACCTCTCCACATCACTCCAGCAGCGGAGTCAATCTCTCTTCTTCTTTCTCTCTGTTTGCTTTCTTCTGTCAGGGCACTTACAAAAAAATTTGTCTCAGAATAATCTGATCTCTCATTACACTGAATCAATGCACACACCCAAAACCACACAGTGGGTTTTAATGATTCTTCCCCCATTGTTCTTGTTTGAATACACATCAGTGATGACATCACAGATTTGATGTAGTTTTACAAAGACTGCATTGCAGATTATATGATTTTCATGATTTTCTTTTTTTTATCAGGCAAAATGAGTCTAAACTAATTTGTCTAATGAGGCCATAATTTAAACAGCCCACTCGCCTACTACCATTACTTAAAATTATATGTTTCCCTCTACATCGTTCATATGCATCAGCATGGCAGTCACTCATTTACTCAGGTACAAATTTGTGGGGCAGATTTCTAATAATAAGCATTATATATCAAATAAAAACACGAGATAAAGAGTGCTTAATGCAAAAATAAACTTTGTTTTGTGTTAAACATAAAAAAGTTAATAATGGACCAACATATTGGACTTGGACTTTTAGGGTTTCGATGTATAATCAATAAATGCAAGAATAGGCCATGTGTGATATGTTTCTGTGTTACAAGGTAAGTAATTCTTTTGGGCAAAGCATTTTAGGGCTGAAACTGGGACACACCTTTATCATTTTCAAACTAGGCAGTAATGTCATTACGGTAGTTTATTATATGATCAAAATAATCATTAGCAAATATAATTCTAATCAGTTATAATCATAAATAAACATAACAAATTGCCATCATTATTACTACCAGTTCTAGTATCAGTGTACTGCAGTTCTGCATGTGGTTTGTGCAAGTGGTGTTGCCGTACTCCAGCACTCCATTTTGTTACTTTCAAATGTATTACAGAGTGGAAATCTAAAATGTTATGTAAGTATTATGTCTCCTACATCACTGTCAGTTGTTAAAGTTTTTGTAATGTGTTAGTATATCATAAAAAAGTCATAGTGTGTGCACTTTTCCTGTACGTCCCTCAATCATATGCTGGCTCTCCCACTCAGTGATCAAAACTTTCAGAACCCTTGATCTAAGATTTTTGTTTAAGGTTGCTTTAAATGGTCTGTTTAGCTCTTAAAATTACAAAACAAAATTCTCTTGGGAGGGATTCCTCACAGACCCACCTGTAGGGTTAGGTCGCAGAAGCTGAAAATGCCCCCCTAATGTTAAAAAGGTGATTACTGCCCTGTTTTTAAACATTTATGGTTAGTTTATCTCAAAACCTAGGCCACATTCAACAACACTCACAAACACACCACTTCTTTGAGCTGCCTTGTTGTTCTCTTGGCTCTCCTGAAGAGGATAACCATGATGGAATTGATTCTTCCATCAGCTTTTCACTCCTTTCATCCACCACTGCCAGAAACTGTCAAAGCTTTCACTTAGTCAGGGCTGGAGGAACATCGCCTTCTTCCTGTTTTGTGCCATCGATCAGCAAAACAGATTTCCCTCCAAATCCTACCCAGAGGAACAAAATGATAAACACAGAGTAGCTGCTGGTAGAGGCTCACACATTCAGCGACCAGGCAAGGAAGAGCCGCCGCTGTGGAGGCTGCAAACTGGCCCTTGGTGATCAAGTACCAACTAAATGATAACTCATGTCAGGATTTTTATCCTCTTGAAGCAACTTGAGTCTTTGACAGTAAGTGAAGGAATGCAGCCCCTCGAGAAACAAACTGCACAGAGCACTTTCAGCTGTGTGTGTGTGTGTGTGTGTGTGTGTGTGTGTGTGTGTGTGCGCGAGCGTGTGTGTGTACTCAGCTTCAGGGGAATGAGTTGTGCTGAGCCATACCAGGACATAAACATCCACAGTGTCATCTCCCCTTCGCCACCTTTCTGTGTTTTTTCCCGTCTTTTACTCTTTCCGCCAGTTTCTCTTCTCTCTCTGCTACTCTGCTGCTGGTTTCTTTCATGATGTTGCATTTTATCTGTTTATCTTTGTTGTCTTTGTAAAAAAAATACTCAGATTGTTAACATTTTGTCTCATTCTCATTTCTACTCAGACACTAAATCTGCATTTTTAGTAGATTTTTTTTCAGAGTAAAAGGAAACCAGTTGTAAATGAGGGAGACATCAAAATTAGTGCACTACCACTACCAACAGAATGGCTGGGTTAAACCACTAGAGGGCAAATCTATACTTTCCATCCATCCATCTGTAACTGCTTACACTATTACGAGTTGCGGAGCCTATCCCAGCTGACATTGGGCGAGAGGCTGGATACGATCAGGACAGATCACCAGACTATCACACGTTAGCCTGTTTAACAATGGCTCTTCAAGGCCAAAATTTCACACCATTATTCTCCCTCGCCACTTTGTACAAAAGGTACAGTCACAGAATTCAGGATACAGACTTGTCTGGTTTTTAAGCCGGCACCAGAGGTAGTAACAGTGCCAACACAAAGTCAGCTGGCAGGACGAGATCATGGGTGCCGTGGGTGTGACATTTTGATGATGTGTTAAACATGCGACCCACTGCTGGAGATTTAAAAAGCAGCTGATAGCAGTTAGCAGCTAACTAAAAAAAAAGAAGAACAGCACCTGAAAATGCCTGCAAATTAGGAAAACAATGAGGTCCAGGAGCTCCTTACCCTCCAAGCAGAGGACGAGATCAGTGGCCATATAACAGAGACAGTAAATGACTGTTATTGCCATGTTAATGCCATTGTGTTGTTTATAAAGTACTGCGCACGTGCCTGTTATATGGTACACTACAGGCTGACACTGTTGCGTTACATGTCATGACCATCATGCCTCTTTTGCTTCGGCAATGTCAGCATGTTGTCTAAAATCACACTGGAGCAGCATGATGCCACCGTGGTTTGATTCTGTGTAAAAATGCAAAGGTGGCATAAAGAAGGGACTTGCAGCAGCCCCATTACACTATTCAGTGTAAAAGGGCTACAGAGACAGACAACAATTCATGCTCACATTCACTCCTAGGAGCAATTTAGAGTCACTAGTTAACCTAACCTGAATGTCTCTGGGCTGTGAGGAAGCCAGAGAAGACCACTGTGCCACAGGAAGAACATGGCGGCAGGTTCGAACTTGGAACCCTTTTTGCAGTTTAATTTAATAGTGTACGCAATATAGAGTGTGCCAGTAAACCCGGAACTCCGTTAGCGCTTTTAGCACTTCCGGTTCTCTCGTCTAAAAGTCAATACGTTTTTTGAATGGATTTTGGTAAAATGCCTCAAATAAGGTCTGTGGTTAACAAAAGCTTAAGCGAGTTTCAGGTTTTGTTCTACGACATAAAACACGTGAATTTTGAAGCTTTTACGTGTCGTAAAAAAGGTGGTTGCTAACAAGTTGCTCAATATGACTACAAACCCTGTCGGGGACATTAAACGTCATCACCCCCGAACAGGCGAGAGTGCTGGCAGTCCGCCAATACAGCTTTTTATTTAGCTTAAAAAGTCCAATTTCCCCATTATACAATGTTTTTAAAATAAAGCGGCCGAAATCAGTTGAAAGCTTAGTGATGGTGACGTAAAGAGTCATGCGACCGTGGAGTAGTCATGTAGTCCGTTAAAGCCTAACGTTAGCTTTTTACTTCTGGTGATTGCATTTAAGCTTCAAATGCGTTATGAAAGGTGTTCATATGTGAAGATTATCCCGCTGAACAAAACCTGTAAGTATCATAAACTTGTGTTAGCCACAGAGCTTATTTTCTGACATAATCCAAAACGCAATGCAAAAATCACATTCACTTTTTCTTCCGGGAACCAGCGCGATGCTAAACTTCAGGGTTTTGACATCAGCCCTGGCACACTCTATTCTAGATCTAGCTTATATGAATTTGTGGTGTCTTTTAAGTGCATGCGGTCTGGGCTAGCTGTATGCATGACGACAATGAACACATTCAATTTTCATTCATAATGATATATTACTGAAAACTTAAACATAATAAGTTCCAATAGGCCTTTTCTACAGTAAACATTTTGACATGTTACAACGGGACAAGCACAGGTGTAATTGAAATACCTTATCAGGACACTGAGCCATGGTTAATGTTATTATTTCCACCTGTGTGTTTCCTGTTATGACAAGTCAAAATGTCTCAGCAAGACAGACTAACAAACTTTTTAATTGTTTATTTGAGTTTTTAAACACTTTCTGAAATGATGTTTTCAGTAATTCTGGCTGATTGGACCTCTGCTCACATTCAAGTTGGGCTGACATATAATAAACTGGGAATAACACAAGGTCACCAAACTCAATGTATCAATTATAATGATGAAGGTGTTAGCTGCCCCACCATAACAGGTGCAATAGGAGAGTGAAGATGATGTTAACCATGAACCATCCATACATGTCCACACAGTCCTGAGGAGAGGTCTAATCAGGCAGAGAAAAAACACCTGTGTGGGTGAACCAAGGGTGTGAAGTGATTTTAAATCATGTTGTTGCATATATATTGCTGTTTTCTGCAAGAGCAAAGACTCAAACCACTGGTAGGATGAGAGCTGAAAAGGTTTATGGCAGCAAGAAGAAAGGAGTGAGGAAGGGGTGAAAACTAAATAGGGAAAGGTGGGATCAGTGAGGACAGTTAGCAATGGACTTCACCTGACAATATTCACAACTTAGATTCATTTTCATGGAAAACTGTTTGGATTTTTTTGATTGGTGATTCCTTATGGACAAAAGGAATGGACATATTTAGATTTTATGATCACTTTAAAGGTAGGAAGTCACCACTTTATTTTCGTCTGTCTTCTTTACATGCCAGTAAATCTAAACAAATTATACTTTGGTGCTCATGGTCTCCATTAAATGAACTGAACAAATGAATCTGAGAGAATTTGACAGAGCTAATGATGTGTAGCATGTCTAGATTAAAATTTTTCATATTTGTATGCGAAATCATAGCAGCTTAGAAATAACTTAAGTGGGTAGCTGACAACCCAGAGGGCTCTTAAGATGTTTTATACATAACAAAAAAAATCTGGGAGGGTGAATGGCAACCAGAGCTGGTATCTACTTGAGACCTGCCTAAATTTGTCAAAACATGTAGCCACACTGAGTCTCCTTCCAAAGTCGTTGAATAACAGCGTCTGGGCAGTGACTTCCAGTGTCAGACACAGATGAAAAGGCTGTCCTTTCACATCGGCATTGCACGGCCGGTCTGGCATTGTCAGGGAGAAACGCAGCCAGAAAAACGGCCTAAGTTCAGGGGGTGAAAAGTCCGAACAGAAAGGGTGGAAGAGGTGGTGGAGGGTCCAACAACCACTGACTTTCACCTAGGAGGCCAGTGTTTTCTCTCCATATAATGGTAAAGCCAAACCCTGTTTTTTTTTTCTAAACCCAACTACTTGCTTTGTTGCCTAAGACTAACCACATGCATGTGTTGGCTAAACATAACCACGTGCGTTGTTTGTTGAAGGAAAAAAATGGCAATTTGTGGTGTTGTTCTGACGTATTAGGTTTATTTTGTAAGGGGCTATACGCAAACTGTACATTTCCTGTGAAAATGGAAGTGTGTTTTGAAAACACACAATACATGTAACAGGCTGAAGTTGACATGGCGTTCCATAACATCAACACCAAACGCATCCAGGGTACCTTGCATGTCATATGCCTACATGGAAAGTCCATGACCAAATGTCCATATGTGACAAGATTGGAGTAAGAATGTGTTGACCCAGGTAATAAAAGGATATCAGTGTTTAAGTGGGGCTTGGCTTTTAATTTAAGTTTTATGGTAGTACAGACGCCATCAAAACCAAAGGTGTATTAAGGGTGCATGGACCAATTTGTGGCCACTAGGGGGAGCCGTGATGTGTTATTGGCAGTGTTTGGGGTAACGCGAAATGGCTTTTTTCAGTAAGGAGTAGTGTAAGGCACTACTGCCCCTAAATATAGTAATCACATTACAGTTACTAATCAAACACTTAAAGCTCCAGTAGGCAACATTGTTTTGGTATAATTGAGTAAAAATTTTATAATATCCTCTAAGCATAATGTAAATCAAGTGGTCTGAGACAAACAATAGGTTTCTGCACCTCACCATGGCTCTGTGTTCAGCCTCTAAAGAATCAGTATCGTGCCGATGTGCATCAACCAATCAAAGGTCAGCTCAGACCACTGCGTTCCTATTGGCTGTTCTACTGCATATGCGTGTTCCTGTGCCGCCAGCAGAAGGGGAGAGCAAGCGGCAATGGCGAACGGTGCACCAGGTAAAATAGCTATTCCAGCATTGGCTACAACTGCCTACACGGCTAAACAACCCAAAAAAAGGAAGACAGAACTCAGTTCCCCGGAGCCCCGGAGGGAGGGGAAGGGTGAGGTAGGGCCAGGCCCAGCCGGAGGGCGCAAGGGTCGGCTGTGGGAGCGGAGCCGAGGGCTCTCTGCGGAGAGGGAGAGCCGAGCCTCGGGGGTACATGCAGGGCGGGCTGCTGCACAGTGAGGGAGAGCCGAGGCTTGGGAGTATGTGCCAAGCCCCAACCTCCGGGGGAGACGAGTGAGACCAATGCGGAAGTGCCAAAAACTGCAGTTCACTGACTGTCCACTTGAGGCTGGCTCCGGAAGTGAGTCAATTCCCATAGACCCCCATGTTAAAATGCCCAACTTTAGAACAGAAATAAACATGTTTAACGCCTGGTACAAAAAATGGTTTTGGTCTCTATAGTTAAGTTCCCCTTTCATGACAACTCTGGGGGGGGTGAATTTTTTTCTAACTCTTCCGTTTAAATGTTATTAAGGTTTGAAATTGCGCATAATTAAGGGCGTGGTCACTTTGACTGACAGGTCGCACCATCACAGGTGGCTAACTAGCATGCTAACTAGCCGCTGGCTCTGCTGCAGAGCTGAGCCTCGACTCGGCCGTCTGCTCGGCGTCATCTCAGCCAATTCGTGCCCATGTTCAAGGCATTGAACCTGTACTCTCATCCGTGTTTGCGCCTTTCGGATAATTTTTCAGGCAAATATTGGAGTAATATGGCTTGCTGTTCGACTAATTATACCAACAGACCGTCCAAGAAGTCTGTGCCCCAGGTTTTTCGGTAAGTGAAATTCTAGTATTATTTTATTTATGTTTATATGTTAGCACTAATTAGCGGTCACCATCTAGCTTGTCAGAAGCGTGTATCGGTGTTTGCGGTCACCACCTAGCTTGTCAGCTTATTATTATATTATTAAGTCTTTATTTAATACATGTAAAATCACGTTGATACCGGAGGTCTCATTTTCAAATGCGACCTGTATCACAGCAACATCCACATCAAGTTACAGAGCCACTGACAATACGATACAACACAAGCTTAGCTCGTTAACTAGCTAATCAGCCAGCTAACATTTAGCCTTCGAGCAAGACGCCAGTCCAGGGATGCATCGAAGTCAGAGCCTGACAGAGAAGTGTTAGGATGTAGGCATTTAGCGGGAGAATATTTTGAACAAAAGGCTGAGGCTGTGTGAGGTTTGAAAATAAAGGTCCACCACGTTAGTTAGCTAACGTGATGCAATGTTAACGTTGTCATATGAGCAGTGTAACGTTAACGTAACATTAAGGCTATACTTGTGTATTTAAATTAAAAAGTGGCGAACTGTGTGAAATTACAATAAGGTGTGTAACGTGATTGAAAAAAAACTAATGTGACATTTGACTGTCACATATAAAATATTAAGAAGACTAGTGTATGATATAGGCCTGTGCTTAAACAACAATAGATAATGCACAGACAGAATATGAGGACTGTGATGGCCACCACCTTTTTGTTTTGCTAAAATAAATTGATTATGATCTGTTGAACATTGAAGTAAGTTAAGTTGTATTGTTTGGATGTAAAGGTGTCTGTAAAGTAGGTAGCTAACACATATATTACTTTTAATATCTATTTGTCTGTGTAAAGTTTTCCTCCAGGTGACCCAGTCAGACTGGACCAGTGGACACTCAACACAAGGAGACAGAACTGGACTCCAAACAAGACTTCCCATCTGTGCAGTGAACACTTAGA
The DNA here is from genome assembly GCF_011397635.1 of Epinephelus fuscoguttatus. NCBI lineage: Eukaryota > Metazoa > Chordata > Actinopteri > Perciformes > Serranidae > Epinephelus > Epinephelus fuscoguttatus. The sequence goes on from NC_064755.1 coordinate 8,511,281, forward strand.
GAGTCATCACTTCAGCACTGACTCCAGGATAAAGACACCTTTTTTTATACAGTACCTCACAAAGAGTCAAGAAACTTATTAGTTTAAAATTATGAATTATTGTCCATAACACATTTAAATGCATTACATAGAAAATTAAGTACTCGATTAGGGCACAGCTTGCTCCGTACTATTCCTGATAAGGTGAAATTACTGACACACCAGTGCAGTTTAGTGTTCCCCTGATGCAAAAGGCCAAATGAAGATTTTATTAATCAAGGAACATGACATGTATTTACCGACTTTAACATTTTAGTGCCTTTTATGCAAAGACCCTTTATCAAAGTGAGAACTACTACCTTTTTCACACAGTCTGTGAAGAACCAATGGAAAAAATATTCTCATAATGAGACAGCTGAACATAGCATGATTCCACAGTGGCAGTGAGCTTTGAGAACAGTTCAGTTTCCTTTTGATAGCAACAATTATTTTAATGTGGATGAATTGCATACTGTACATTCATACTCCACTTGTCTTGATAGTACAGTTAAATTTAAAATCACATTCAAATATAAAGTTGAATATCTACAGAACTTAAACACAAAACTATTTTATGAATGACAGCCACTTACTCAGCAATAAGATCATTTTGGTGGTGAGTGGGCTTTTAACCAAGACAGGCTGTAGTCAATGTTTTCTACCTGTGTTTTAACCTATTATCTTTCTCTCATGTAGGACACTTGAGGAAAGTTACAACTCGGCCAATGTGATATTTACTCCACAGTAAAGAGGTTGTTTCACAAGAAATTAAGATTTTGCAAATTATGACACTGGGTCCTAATCCATAGGTTTTATAATTACTGTTATAAATCTTTTCATTTATTTCATGTGTACTTTTTGTAACATTTTAAAATGGATGTTTTCATGAATGCAAGCTTTGACTTAATTTTGTTAAACTGTTTGTGAAATGGTTCGAATTTTTGTGATATAAAGTGGATCAGACAAAATTTACTTTAGAGTAAAAGCAATTTTTTTGAAAGCTGTCTTTCATCAGTTTCCTGTGATGATTGGAAATATAGTGGTGATTTAAACCTTTAACAAAATATAATAGTTATTAATGGCATCTTAATGTTTTCATTTATGTCTTAACATTTACCCAAGTTTGCATTTATCTTAGCAGAATGTAAAAAAAAAAAAGAAAATGAAAAACTGATGTTATGTGCTGGTTTTGTTTGAACATTTCTTTAAGACAAATGAAGAAATTTCACTGAGAAACTCTTCTCCTTTTGTGAAAAACAAGGAAATATCTGCACATTGAATAGTTTTAAGTCCCGTAGGAGGTATTATTTATTTGTGACGTTGTGACATATGAGAAGGTTCTGTGGGTATTGCTCGGTATTGAGACTTATATAGTGAGGCTAAAAAAAACCAGCAACACATAATTGGCTGATTATCTTTCTGCTTGCCTCACTATAAAAACGTCACAGTACCTTTGCCTGAGGAAGACCCTCTCAGAGTTGGCAACATAGCGAACAAGTGATACCTCCTTTGGGGGCTTCAAAAATATTGTGTCCAGCTAATTCTTTGTTTTTCACTTTGAGCCCTTTTATCCAGTCACATTCTTCTGTGTTAAAACTAGACTTCTAACAGAGCAGCAAACAAAGGTTACTCTCCAAAATCTTCTCAGGCTCTGCTGCTGGGTGTAAGGTGCTTAGTTATCTTCAAGTACAAAGTTAAAATAATCAGGCCCACACAGAAATGGACAGCTTAATTTTTTGTCAGTGACAATGTTAAACATTAATGCTTAATGTTTTATCTGTAGTATGATTTGTTTGTCCTTTCAATTGACAGTCAGATTTGATTGTGAAATACAACATTCAGTCAGTAACAAAGACAAAAGGAGTGCAAATATAAATAGAATTTATTGAAATTTTAAACAAGTTACAGATGAATATCAAAAACTCAACATTAGCCATGACAGCCTGGGCTATGATCAGGCCTAACAAAATGTGTCCTAAAGGCCAATTTCAAAAGCAGTGACACTGCCAACAGTAAGCAGTTCACTGCGTTTGGGGGTGGTCTTTAAGACAATTAACAAATTTACTTAAAAACATAAATTCTCCTAGGTATGAGATGAATGTGTCTGATGTGAGGGTGCTCAATTATGGCACCATTTAAACTATGAACAAATGTAGCCATAACACACATTTCCTGGCCTTATCAATCTTTGCTGGATTGCCACCAGCCTCCCACCTGCATCTTTGGGCCAATGAAGAAACTATTATCTTAATGCCAGGATGCTGGAGGTGAAGCTGGTGCAGGTCCTCCTTCATCATGCTGACCAGCTTCTTGACACTGCTGACCTTCCCCATGTCACTGCCGCCACAGTGGATGATGAGGACATCTGGTGCTGCTCTTCCTCGCAGGGAGTGGGAAAAGAAGGAGAGAAGGCCTCCCCACTGCAGTCAGCCAAACCAGCAGACACGGACGCTCGGCATGCTGAGGGTACTTCCCAAGGTCTCTGCAGCTCTCTGGACACCACGCCAGACATAGCTGTCACCAATGATCCACGCTGTGTATATGAAAGTAAAATGAGTGTAATAAATTATTAGCGTTATATATTTTTAAAAAAAGTTGAAGCGGGTTTTTTAAAGATAACAGCTGAATCATTGTTTCAAAGTTTGTTGTATAACGTTAGTTTCAGCTAAACTCAACTTACCTCAAGTTTCGTGAGGGAGCTGGCACCAAGGGAGCAGCCAACACCACAGGGCTAGCCAAAGTAGCGTAGCTTCTTAGCATCGTAGCTTCTTAGCCTAGCTTGTTAGCCTTAGCTAACTTAGCAGCGCTGAGCGAGGTGGGCGTGTTTAGGCAGCCAGGCTTCCTTTGGCCCACCTCTTTGCCCATTTTTGATTGTCCGGGAGTTGGGCAGAGTCAGGCACTGCCAAGATGGCGACGTCCACAGCGGAGTATTTTGAGCTTCAAATCCACTCTTCAGAAACGGACGGATGACGTCACGGTGACTACGTCCATTATTTTATACAGTCTATGGTATGTGCGGGTCCGCGAGGGAGGGATGGGGAGGGAGAGCCGAGGCTCCCAGAGAGGGAGAAATAGAACCAAGTAGGCTAAAATACTCGCATGCTCGTCTGGTAGGAGGGGCTCAGGGCAGAGACGAACGAGACCTAACTCAGATGAGACTCAAAAATCAACCTTTTTCAGGCTTTCTACCTACTGTAGCTTTAAGTCGTTACTTGCGTTACATAAATTCATCAATTTTCAACAGGATTGCAAGATTATCGGGACAATATAACGCACAACACAGCTGCTGACTGTAAATGTCTCCACATCGTTTGGAGTGAGGGGGTGTCATATGAATCATTTTGATCCACACTCCATTCCAGTTGGTGGCGGTATTGCACCAATTCGTTGTTTGCCAACTGCCAATAAACAGCAGAAGAAGAAGAAGAAGATGATGATGATGATGAAGAAGAAGAAGGATTGCTAGAATAGATAGGCTGGAGGAATGGGGAGCAGTGATTGGTTCGGGTTGGGCACAAGGAATGATAACGATTGCCGATTGGTTAGGTTCAGGCAAGAGTCGTCACTCTGGCCGATTGACTCTAGTCAGTGCAAGCTTTTAAAAATGGAGGCGCCAACAGCAGTTCTATTTCGTATAGGCTTCTCCCTCTAAGGCTATGGCTAGTGGGTTTATCCCTCACGCGCACGCGCAGCACTGAGAAATTTTAGTCTACACCCACCTGCTGTGTGGGCCCCACCCACGGTCTCAGCTTGGCTATAAATTACCTTGAGAACATACAATCAGGTCCCATTTTTCTTCAGCGAACCTGCAAGCACATGAGAATTAAACTCTGCTATGATGACCTCCAGGAGGACATCAGATGGCGACCAGACCTGCCCAGTCTGCCTGTCCACTATCATCAGAAACTTCGACCTTCACGACCGCTGTGAGAACTGCCTGGGACTGAACACGCCGGCCTGGCTCTCACTCCGCAGTCATCATGCCCGCACTGTGCTCTCCTTCCACAGGCTGAGAAGCAGTGAAGAGCTGACATTTTCGCCGCTGCTGCCGGAGATGTGTGGCCAGTGCAGGAGTCATACGAGGCCGATGAAGCCCTGGAGATACTGGACCCGTCTGAGGGGCTGGATTCGGATGACTCCGCTCCCTCCATCCATGATCATGTAGCTCACCCCTCGCTTTCCTTTCCTTGTCGGCGGTTGCTCAACAGATGTAATGTTACACCCAGTGGATCCTGGGGTCTCCTTCTCCGTGTCTACATCCCTGCTGGCGATAGCCGCAGGTTACAAAGAACTCATTGTTCCGCCAGCGCAGGGAGCCACTCCTCCAGACGAGACGTGCGGGGATTTACCGCTGGTCCAGACGGAGCCGTGAAACCTAAAGGCACCTGTCTCCACCTACGTGCCCATCAGTAAGGTGGAGGGTCTCACTGACCATGGCTTCCCTCCTTTGGAGCCTAACCTCACGGCTTACTTCGGAGCGGGTCGAGCAGCAGTGGGACGATGGCTGGTACCACCGTCCTCCAAGGACCAACTGACCACTTGTCTGGCCGACCGAGCCTATCAGTGCGCCTTCCAAACGTCAGCGGTGGCCAACAACATCTCACTGCTGGCCTTCTCAATGACAAAGCTGGCCGCTCAGACCACAGAGCTACCCCTGATGTGGCTTCGGAGATCAGGAATGTTGCCAGTGCCACCCTCACCTTGTACGTCTGCATCACTGTCTCTCAGGCTCGGATCGCAGCGTGGCAGACCATGAACCAGGAACCTGTGGTTGCATCCCCGAAGCATCGAGGAAGGACCTCCTCGAGGCGCCCATCAGCCCAGATGGTCTGTTTGGGCCGCGTTTTCACACCATGAAGTCAGCATCAGAGGAGGCTGAAAATATCCGACGGCATGTCAAATGGAACCAGCCTGCTCCACGTGCCTCTGGTCAATGGCGGGACCACCATGGACGACATGACCAGCGCATGCGCCAGAAATGTCCCTCGACAGCCGCTGGGTCTGCGTCTCGGCTCCCTGTTCTCCCTCCATCATCGCAGCCTACCCTTCCAGCTGCACGGCAGGCTCCCCAGAAGAACAAGAGCGGCCGTGGGCCCGGCTCCTGGTCCAATCCTCCCTGCGAGCGTTCTGTGTCAGATGAAGATGCCGGGGACCTCAAAGTTGGATTTTCTAATACAGAAGAGGTATTATTTAGAACATTATTTCATATTATTTATTTATTTATTTGTCCAGTAAGACTTGAAAAGATAGCTATTATTTTACAAGTTGATTTTTCTAATACAGAAGAGACATTATTTCTATCATATTTAATTCCAGAGATTTTACATTTATTTTACATTTATATTTATTTTTGTACAATTGAAACTTGTAAAAAGATTATTATTTTAGGCATAATAAAAGCAAGTTGAGTAACCTCTGAGAAGCCTATCTAAATTTCTGTCTTTGAGAGATATTATTTTGTAATATAACTGAATTTTCTATCCATACATATAAACTTTAAATATATTAAAATTATAAGGCATCTTTGAGTAAACTGCGAGTATCATTTAAGTAGGCTATCTCCGGGGCGAGTGTCCTCTTTTTTGGAACTCAAAATATGGTCACCCTAATACTGGAAACCATCCTGTCATCCCAGACAGACTGCCTTGCTTTCCAGTCGGAGCTGCAGGAACTCCTGATGAAAGCTGCTATTTCCAGGGTTCCCAGAGGAGAGGAAAATCAGGGATTTTACTCCCGTTATTTTCTGGTTCCAAAAAAGACAGGGGGAATGAGACAACAACAACAAAAAATAGCTTTAGGCTTGCTTTTCAAAAAACACAGCGAATATGTCTCACAACACTTTCCCTTACAAGAGCTTAATACTGTCAACTCTTAACAGTATCAAGAAACAGTGCCAGCATCATCATCACAAGGTGCTATCGAGGCAACAAATGGTATCTAAATTCAACAGCAGTGGCTCAGTTCTGAGTAAAAGTAAAAAAAAAACAAAAACAAAATACCAATAAATACACTTCTTGAGCCACACAACACACAGTCACTTTACATGAAAAAGTGTTAATTCACAGTCAATGTACATTCATGAACAACTGGAATATTGTTACATGAACTCCTATAAATTGTTCAAATCATGAAATCAAAACTCACTTTCTCACTGCTGTTTGCGCGCCAAACACACCCGGAAGTAAATCACGGCCTTCTTCTGTGTCTTTTCTCCCCTTTAATTCAGTCAGGAACATACAAAATACACAGTAGGCTGAAATAATCAGCACATTATGACATGACCTCACCTACCTTACATGTGTAGCACTCACGCTGTCCTGCTGTTCAGTATTCCCTCAGCGCAGTGGGGTTCACGCTCAGTAAGAACACATTCAACAGACCTACAGACATCGGCAAAAATACAAGATTATCCTCTATCAGTTCTATTTCGTACAGGCTTCGCCCTCTAAATTTATCCCTGCGCGCAGTTAGAAGAAGTTATGTCTTCAAGCAAGACTCAGCGCCCCGCTGGAGCGGTCCGTCTGTGCTCCAACTGTCAGATCGGCAAATGAAGACCAAAAATGAGCAAATCTACAAATCAAAGTGACGATAATCAGTAAAAAGGGTGACAAGAATATCAGATCTGGTCTTCATCTGGATCACAATCATCTGACGACTAAACAGTCCATGAGAACTCTCATCTGAGATGAACCTCGGGAGAGGATGGGGAAAACTAAAAATGGCAACAAGTTTCTGAAACAGTCTGCGCGCGCGCTCCTTAAAGTTGTCCCTCATTCCTCACACGCTCTGTGCAATGTGAATGGTTTCTGTACTAACATTACATAACTCAAGATTTGCAGTGGTGGATAAATATTTAAATTTAGAAATTTGCAACATGTAAATATATATCTATTAATTTTTATATACTTTATTATTTAATTCAGTTTTTCACTCTGTCAATTACACACAGGTCCAAACACACACATACGCAAACTGGACCTATACATGCACTAAGTGAAGAGATGTCAGAGTGGGCTGCCTCGAGTGATTGGGGATTGGGGTGAAGTTGAAATAATGAAAGTCTTTTTTACAACGGGGCCTTCTTCAGGACAGGACATCAAGGTCAGGTAATAAGCAGAACCCATCTTAAGGTCCTTATAATATCAGGTATTATGTTTTAGTGCTGCAAATAACTACAATAAATGAATAAATAAATACCACAAACCACAAAGTTACCATATAAAAATATAACATCACATATCTGATGGTACTTCAGAGATGTACTAAAGGCTACATTTGAATTCAAAATTGAGTGTTCTAGCTGAGAGCTGGCTGATATAAAAGATTTGATTAACAAAAAAGTTTTAATTAGTATTATCAGTGAGGCAGCCATTTTTATTGTTTATCTGCAATTTTTTTTTTTAAATGAATAGATAAATTGATCTGGTACAATTTTCCTTGCAATTAATTAATATTAACATAACATTAACATGGATTTCCACTTCAATGCATCTTATTTACCATGTGACCCCGAAGTGGCATAGCCTATTAACAAAGAATCAGTGAACTCAAAGGGTTCTGAAGCATTACAAAACATCAATTGTGCACATGGAAGGGCATTATCCATATTCAGCATATCACAAACTCAAACCCTCTGTTTCCTTTACACAGAGCAATATGGTATGTCAACCATATTAACGAAACTACATAATGCTTGTAGGTATCCAGGAGTCCTGACTGGTTTCTGGTGTGGAGGAAAATAATGACGCAACCCTGTTTAGTGTGTGCAGTGTGCAGGGACGTAAACATGCAGAGAGGTCAGACGATGGGAGGATATGTGTATTCATGGGTCACAGTAAACCATGACAGTGTGACAGAGAGCCAACATACATTCATTGTATTATTCTCATGAGAATCTCCACTGTGAAAAAGTCTATTGTCTTGTTACAAATCCATGTTGGTGTGGATGCTCTGCAACTGTTTTCCAGCAGGTAAATGGTTCAACTTTAAATTGGAGGAGAGCTCCTGATGAATGAAGGAAAATAACAAAGCAGTTTAAAAGCTGATATTAGACACACACACTGACAACATAACAACAAGAATGAAGACAGTAACAGACTGTATTTAAATGTTTGCAGCTCTGATGTTGTGTCTGATTATCATTCCTGGAGGAACTTCTCTCTTCTCCATCATGTTCACTGAATAAGTGAAATAAAAACACAGTTAGTTGACTGTAGTCTGTCTGTGGTGCTGCACTGACTGGTGTGATTGATGGTCATTGCTCCTCTCCTCCAGGTGGAGGCGCTGTAGGACAAAGAAACAGAGGTGGTTTGTGAGGATTTTGATGGGAAGAATAAAATGAAGAAGCAGTGATGAAGCTGCTGTAACATGTGCAGACATTGTTGCTGAGCGTGTGTGTATAGAAGAGTATAAAAAGACTGTGTCCCGCTGTATTACCCAGGCTGCACTGCAGCGTCTGTTCACAGGCGCGATCCCACTACTGAGCGGCACGGGGGCTTTGACCTGCTCCGTCTCCGACCTGGGCCGGTTGACCCCTCCTTAGACGACCTGGTGGTCCCGGGCTCCCCCAGGAGCACCATATCGATACGGAACTTAGTGCGGACACCCGATCAACACAGTCCGCTGCAGCTCAGAGCTCCTGAGCTCAAACGATCCTCCAGCCTCAGCCTCCCGGTAACTTGGATTACAGGCGCGCGCCACCGCACCCGGCGGGTGGTCCCTTCATCCATAGAGATTTTGGGGTTTTCCAGAGGTGACGTCATCAGGGAGCACGCTTCACCGGCATCTAGAGACGAAAATTAAGCAGCTGTAGGGTTGAATGTTGATCAGCATTTATTCAATTTCCCTGATACTCCCTGACTGATAAAACCTCACTGCAGTAAAGATCAATGTTTCATCAAAAGCTGTGGAATCAACTGTCACAGGAAATGCAATTAAAATGCTAAAAAAAAGACAAAATTTCAAAATCCCACAAATCCACAAAGACCTCAGATTTTAAGGAATCTGTTTATGCTCATTCTTGTGAAGTGAAATGACTGATGTGATGACTGCAGATTGATGGCTTTGAGAAAAGCAGGAGTTGGTGTTGAACGTGGAGAATGGAGGGGAGAGAGAATTGTTGGCATGGCCTGTGATCAGCTTCGGGTATCTGGAAGTTTGCGAAGTCCACCAGAGCTTGGAGAAAACCACAAAGACCATTTATAAATGCGTTATAAAGCTCCAAACCTTTATGAAAACCTACAAATCCAAATGATGAAAATCTGGAAAAGAAGAAGACCAGATACAATCTTCAGCTTGATCACAATCACCTGACCAATAAACAGCCCGTAAAAAAAATCATCTCTGATGAAACCTCAGAAAAGGAAAGGCAACCCCATAAACTGAAGAAGGGTCGAATATGTCCACATCCAGGAGAAAATATTGAGGTGCAAGACAAAAAATACTTCACTGCAGAGCACAAAGGAGGTCTGAGCACTGTGGGCTCCAAATAAATAGTTTATTTCTTTTGTTTCTCCTTTAAAGGCAGCGTTTGAATCTGCAAGATCCTCCTCAGGTAAGAAAAAGAGAAATAAACTGTTAATTTGGTGTGTATCATGTGCAAAGTTAAAAATGGCAACATGTCTCTGAAACAGGACTCAGACTTGCTCTTCCAAGGTATCCCAGGCTCTAACTTCATGGATCTTGGTATCAAAATGATGAGATGCTATGTCATAAGCAAATGTAGTGTTTTTATTAGGTGTAGCAGTTTGAGGTCACGTGTCATCACACATACAGACGAGAGCCATCCACAGCAGGCTATACCACTACAGTCACCACTCCACTACCACTACAATGAACATTATTTAAAAGCAGAAAACAGTGAAAACAGCCAGCTGGATGAACGAAAAGGTAGAAAAAGTTCACAGAGTGAGTTTTTGACTTGAGTTCTGTATGGGTGAGGCTGGCTCACAGGTACCTTCAAGGGACATTGTGTAACATTTTCAGTTGTTTATTGGCAAAAATCGATGTCTGCATTCATAAATATGTCATCATTGGTGTACTATTACCTCCACCAATAATCAGACTTATTCCACGTTTTCGTTGAGAGCCAGGCCAGTGCTGCGTGACTGAGAAGCCGAAGGAGAGGAGCAAGAGGCACTTCGCTACTACCCCGGCACTACTGCAGCATAACAAAGTCCCACTCTTTGAGCATAATGCAGGATCATGCATATGCAGCATCATGGGAGACAGAATCCTCGTGGCCAAGAAAGTGCAAAAAGGAATCAAAAAGGCAACGTGACCGGCGAATTCAAAAAACGAGGGTCAACAGCTGGGTAGCCTTTCCCAGGTGGAAAAAGCTGCTGAAGGAGAAAGGTAATGCAATCACAGCTAACAGCGCTAACAGCTAACAGCAGCGCTTGCTGATAACAGCTGTAAGCACTGTTAGCTGTTAGCCATTAGCAGCTGTTAGCTGCTGTTAGCGGTGCAGTGATGCGAGGAGAGGGATGAGGTGTGTGAGGTTGAGCCAATTGTCAGTTGTAAAAAGACAAGACGTGGTTGGTTTGTTTCGATTTACACCTGCCCCAACTGTCCTACGTTGTAAACACAGCCAGCATGATGAGGAGGGGGTTTGTCAACTCGCGTGGCGTATCTGTGTAGGAGCCTGAATGAATACTCCATGAAGTATCGGATGACATGGTTTCATCAGTGTTATAGCTTTTTGGTACACAGTGGCTTCCATTGTTGCAATAGCTACATGTCTGAAACAATGAGGCGCTAGAGTGCGCTATCCATTTGAATGCAATATGATTTCAGCGTTAGATGGGAGAAATCCCAACACACTGTGGCTTTAACATATGCAGCAGATGTTGATGTCAGCTACTCAACATGACAGATGAGGCAGAGTTCTACAGGAGAATACAGCAAGGAGCTCACATGAATATGTGGCTTGTTGGTCTAGGGGTATGATTCTCACTTTTGGTGCGAGAGGTCCTGGGTTCAAATCCCGGACAAGTCCATGTTTTAAATCAATAATATTCAAGGTCACAAATGAGGGGACATATAACATTCACTCAAAAGTGAGGAGCTCAGAGGACACGTGCTGAATGGGATGTAAATTGTTGTGCAGCAGAGGGCGCTGTTTGGCCAGATAACAATGGGTCTTCAAGCTGCCACATCAGCGCTGTTGACTTTAACTGCACGTCTGGAAATGACAGGGCTGGAAATGTGAAACCTCCTTTGTCCCAGAGAAAACATGGCTCGTTGGTCTAGGGGTATGATTCTCGCTTAGGGTGCGAGAGGTCCCGGGTTCAAATCCCGGACGAGCCCTGGCTTTAAATTAATTGAATTCAAGGTCACAAAGGCCTGGATATGCAATATCTGTAACACACCAACAGCCTATTGTTACATATAACAACTACGGTCAGAATTCAACTGCACAAGCACCAAACTGAAAGTGACCAGAACTGTCAAATGAAAAAGGATAAAATGACAAGTCATTTGAATGTCATACAATCTAACACAATTAAAGAATAAATGTAAATATAAAAAGGCTGGTATTCATGTACAAAGTATACAGTACTTTATCTACTGCATAAATGACAATACATTCAAAATATCATGTCCCAGCAGAGAGCTGGCTGATATAAATGATTTGATTAGATACATGAAAATATTTCATTATTGTTATTATTATTATCAGTGAGGCGGGCATATGATAATTTATCTGCATTTTTTGTCTTTTATTTTAATGAATAGATGAAATGATCCATTACAATTTTCCCTGCAATTAATTTAGATTTATATAACATAAATATGGATTTCCCACTTTGATATATTTCATGTACCAAGAACATCATTGCACACGTGGAAGCACACTGTCCTTATTCGCCATAACCATATATGCTACCCCTCTGATCCTTAACCTAGGCAACACATTATGTCAACAGTAATAATGAAATCACATAGGCCTAATGTTTGTAGGTATCCAGGAGTCCTGTCTGGTTTTTGGTGTGAGGGAAATTATGAAGCTACCATGTGTAGTCTGCTGTGTGCTCTGCCTGCTTGATGGGAACTCGGAGGCAGCAGGTACATGAACATGCAGAGACGTCAGGAGGTGGGATTCAAGTGTCTCAGTAAACCATGACAGTGTGACAGTAAGCCAACATTTATTTCACTAACAAAGATCACACCAATAAGGTTAGGATTTTGAATGATTTATTGCATATAATGGATTATGGGTTCGGAGGAAAGGGTGAAGGGGTGAAAATCGAGGGATTAGAGAATGAAAGGATGAGGATGGAGGGATAAGGGATGAGGGTCAAATGGATGAGGGATGAAGAGATTAGGGTTGAAGGGTTGAGGGTCAAATGGATGAAGGATGAAGGGATGAGGGATGAAGGGTTGAGGGATGAGGGGATGAGGGATGAAGGGTTGAGAGATTGAGGGTTGAGGTTGGAATGGATGAAGGATGAAGGGATGAGGGGTTGAGGGATGTAGGGATGAGGGGATGAGGGTCAAGGGTCAGATGGATGAAAGGTCAAGGGATATACAGTGAGGAATGAAATACACACAAATAGAAACACATCACAAATAACAATTTGCTTCACAGGGCTTTACAGCATACAACATCACTCTGTCCTTAGGACCCTCACAGTGGATAAGGACCCCCCCCCCCCCAAGAAACCTTTAATGGGGGGAAAAAATGGTAGAAATCTGAGGAAGAACAACTGAGGAGGGATCCCTCTTCCAGGACAGACAGATGTGCAATAGATGTTGTACAGAACAGATCATAATAATAGGGTTGAGGGATGAAGGCTGGGTTTCTGGGTAGTAGGCAAGCGTGATGATGAATGTGTTGGGTTGAAGGCAGGAACGCAGGAGAAATCCCGGGAGTAAGACTAAGTCGGGGTGTTGTCTCTTTGTGAACTTGGCTTCGGATAAAGTCTCCAAGAGAACTTCAAGAGTGCATGGGAGTTTCAGATGTTGTTTGGTTCATTGTGCATATGTGTGATGTTTACTGAAGAAGGCAGCGCACTGGAATTTTAATGAGATCAAGAATTTTCTGCCTATAAACGGTTAGAGTGGCTCCCTGCAAAGAGACAACCCAAGTAAAACAGTCGAAAGAAGATCGGAGGCTGGTGCCAATTGTCAGAATTTCAAGAATTAATAATGGGAAGGCAAGAGTTGGCGATTGAGGATATGGGACGCTCAGACTGATGAATTGGTGCAGGTCTGAGGCCAGGGTGAGTGGCTGCATGAATAGCATGTTGTTCAGTGAATGCAATAGTGCCCCCAAAAGGATGGGTGCTATAGAGACTGGGTACATTTCACGGGTTGTGAACGAGGGGTGGAGGTGGCTGAGTTTGTGTATGGTTGGATGACTCCTGGCTTAGTGTGATAATCACAAAAGGGGATGTTGTTCTAGGAGAATTTTAGGACTGGTGCTACGGTTTAGCTCCGTCTTGCATGGTTAGTCAAGCTTGGGTGATGATAGAGATGAAGTAGTTAATGAGTCCTAGCAGGGAAGAAGTTGGGCTGGAAGGAAATTTGCAAGAACCAAGGGGGCTTTCGCGTTGTGGACCCGGGCCCACATCTGTGCATGCTTAACCTCTGTCTAGTTCTTTGGATAAGTGTGAAGAGCTAACACCGCATCAGGGACCAGTACACTGACCCCTGTTCAGGTTGGCTTGAAAGGTTAGTCTCAGGAGTTCATAGTACGCAGTATAGTTCCAGCACGGAATGTGACAAGTGTTAATATCAACTGCGCCTATAACATGGAATCATGTTATTGTATTTGGGGACAGCACGAATAACTCGTACCTGATATGGAAACACTGGACAGATTTTGCGGATTTGCTTGGTGGGTAGGGATTTGCTTGGTGGGTAGGGATGCTGGGATGGTCGAGGGGAGTGGATGACAACAATGCTGAGGGAGGAGGGTATTGAATGGAAGGATGACTTGGAGGGAAAGTGAGGGTTGGTCAAGAACACAGAAACAAGGGCCTACTTAAATACGATCTAGTTAATGATTTTTATGTTAAAAAGCAATGAAAATTTTGATTGCGAGAAAGAAAACTTAAACACATTGTGTGGGGAGGAAAATTAGGTATAAGTAGTGAGGTGTGGTCCTGCTCAAAGACTTAAGCCAATTACTAAACTGGTTTACTAGCAAGGACTGTACCATGACCAAGCGATTTGTAAAGGTTTAATAGGACAGGGAAATACAGAATGTTGAAGAAGGATAAACGAATGAGAGAAGGGGATAAACATGGGGCTCGAGGTTGTCCATTAATGCTTGTCTGGGATGGATATAAGAGGGTCTTGGAAGAGGAAATGGTTACAACTGTTGCAAACATGGGAGCAAATGTGGTGGCCAGTGGTGGAGGCTGAGTTGATTTACTTCTCAGGAGTGAGAACAAGAGAGAGTTGGAAGAATGAAGTTGTGTTAGATAAACTGGGACGAAGTGGATCTTCATATATATCTGGAAGTCTGTGAAGTCCACCAGAGCCTGGAGAAAACCACAAAGACAAACTGTATGAATACGTTATAAGGCTTCAAACCTTTATGAAAACCTACAAATCAGACCAGATACAATCTTGAGCTGGATCACAATCACCTGACCAATAAACAGCCCATGAGAACTTTCATCTCTGATAAAATCTCAGAAAAGGAAAGGCAACCCCATAAACTGAAGAAGGATCAAGTGTGTGCACATCCAGGAGAAAATATTGAGGTTGAAGACAAAAAAAAACTTTCTCCTTTAGAGGCTGATAACTAATATTTCTGAGTATGAACAACTTGTAATCTTTACCTGTGAAATAATAATATAATAATTAAATAATAATATGAGCTGCTCATTTCACTGTGTAGAACATTAGTTCTTATAAGTTTAAGAATATTCATCACTGTAGCTTCTTGATCACTTTTAGCATTCCTCATTGAAACTAATGAGAACAGAAAGCTGTGGCAAACCGCAGTAAAAATGCTAAAAAAAAAGAGTTTGATGACAAAACACAGTTCAAAATCCACAAAGATCTCACATATTAAGGAACGTGTTTTATGCTCATTCTTGTGACCTGAAATGTCTGATCTGGTGACTGCAGAGACTGATGGACTTTATTGAACTTTAAAATGAGCAGGAGTGGGTGTTGAGTGTGGTGGAGAATTACGCATCTGTGATACACAGCTCTTATAGGTGGAATTATCAGCATGGCCCTCAATCAGCTCCTGGTAGCAAGTTGATCTGGAAGTCTGTAAAGTCCACCAGAGCCTGGAGAAAACCACTAAGAAAATGTGCTGTAGCTACAAATACATCATACAGCTCCAAACTTTTACAAATTCAAATCACGGAAATCTGGAAATAAATAAATAAATAAAGTAAAGAAGATCCGTTACAATCCTCAGCCGAATCACTTTCATCTAACAAATAAACTGTCCATGAAAACTTTCATCTGTGATGAAACCTCAGAAAAGGACACGCAACACTAAAAGTGTCAGAAGGACTAAGTGTGTGTACAGTCTGGCACAAAAAAGGGAGTTTTCGAGTTGAGGTCTGTATGAGTGAGGCTGGCTCACAGGTACCATGAGACATGCAGCATATGTTAATGTTAGATACCCAAAATAATGTCACAGATGACGAGGCGGAGCTCCACAGGAGAATACTGTAAAGAGTTCAGAGGACAGGTGCTGAATGGGATGTAAATTGTTGTACAGCAGAGGGCGCTGTTTGGCCAGATGAGAATGGGTCTTCAAGCTGCCACATCAGCAATGTGGAGTTTAACTGCACGTCTGGAAATGACAGGGCTGGAAATGTGAAACCTCATTTTTTCCATGGAAAACATGGCTTGTTGGTCTAGGGGTATGATTCTCGCTTAGGGTGCGAGAGGTCCCGGGTTCAAATCCCGGACGAGCCCAGATTTTAAATCAAAAGATTAAAGGTCACAAATGAGGAGACATATAATATTCACTCAAAAACCCAACACCAGTGACAAAAGAATCAAAAAACATTGATTCTGCTTGGAAGCCTTGGTTCCTGGCATCAATGTGGATGTGGATGTCAATTGACATGTGTCAGCCACCCAAATACAGATCAATTAATTACCCTCACAGGAATGAGGGAATGTACTTGCCCCCCCCCCCCCCCCCAGCAGGACAATGTCCCATGCTCCACTGCAAAAAACTGTCAGATTCTAACCTGATCGATCATGCATGGAATGTGCTGGTACCCCAGAGGTACCCCAGATCCAAAGGTCAGGCCTGCTTGAATCAGACGTGGCTCTGACCTGTGAAGGCACGGACACGGGACTTGTGGGGTCTGGCACTGGGGTGTTGATCTTTTGAGTCCTGTTGATTGGTGTTAATGTTTTGGCTGATTGTTGCACAGTACATGGTGCACACAGCCAGCAGTCAGTTGCAGCAAATTACATACAACTGCTGTCAGAATTCAACTGGACGAACACCAAACTCAAAGTCATCAGAATTTCCAAATGAAAAAAAGTTGTATTACTTAAGTGAGTTATCATTCATTTCTGGGGAAAAGTCTATTGTTATATTACAAATCCATGTTCCCAGGCTCCCCCAGGAGCACCATATCGATACGGAATTTAGTGCGGACACCCGATCAACACAGTCGGCTGCAGCTCAGAGCTTCTGGGCTCAAACGATCCTCCAGCCTCAGCCTCCCAGTAACTTGGATTACAGGCGCGCGCCACCGCACCCGGCGGGAGGTCTCTTCATTCATAGAGGTTTTGGGGTTTTCCAAAGGTGACGTCGTCTGGAAGCATGCTTCACCGGCATCTCCAGACCAAAAGAAAGCAGCTGCAGGCTCTAACTTCATGGACCTTGGTATCAAAATGATGAGATGCTATGTCATAAGCAAATGTAGCGTTTTTATAAGGTGTGGCAGTTTGAGGTCACGTGTCATCACACCTACAGACGAGAGCCATCCACAGCAGGCTAGGCCTACCACTACAGTCACCACTCCACTAGACTCAGAGGTCAGTCTTTAGACGCTTTGCTTAACTAAAGACTGATGACTTTCTCCCTGATTTTGTGTTTAGATGGGCGGATACAATTTCAGAGTTTAAAAAACTCCCTACCTTGCAGAACCAGTAGTCAATCTGCAGGGCGGTCCTTTGGTGGCTCGTTGAACTCTTGTGCTTGTAAACATAGTCCGACTAGAAACACGTGTAGCGGTACAAAATGGCTCAGTCGTGCTCGCAGAAAACGCCGTCAAAGTTAGTGGATGTTTGTCGTGTTTGCGGCGACACATTCTCGCCAACTAAAAGAAACAAACATAATCTTTTACAAGGCCATGACTCATCCGTCCGGCCGGATGATACACACACTTGTAAACAACAAGGCGATTGCCTCTATAGTCCGGGTAGAAAACCAGCAGAGCTTTTATTATATAGTTTAAGTGTAAGTTTTAAGTTTATTCACTTTATTAATCCCCCTGAGGGGAAATTCAATGTTTTCACTCTTGCTTGTCAATTACACACAGGTCCGAAAGACACACACATGCACAAACAGGACCTATACATGCACATAGTGGAGAGATGTCAGAGTGAGGGAGCTGCCCTTTGGTCAGGCGCCCCGAGTGGTTGGGGGGTTCGGTGCCTTGCTCAAGGGCACCTCGGCAGTGCCCAGGAGGTGAACTGGCCCCTCTCCAGCCACCAGTCCAGGCTCTATATTTGGTCCGGATGGGGACTCGAACAGTCGACCCTCCGGTTCCTAACCCAAGTCCCTATGGTCTGAGCTACTGCCTATGTGTCACATTTTTCACATCACTGTATCACCGTTTAGACTAATCCGATGTTTGTTAAGTCTATCCACCTTATTTTCAAACACGGAAGTAAATAGTGATCAACTTCCGTTTTTTTGTGCGTGACTTCCGGTCAGCCGCTTTCCCTCATGCTTTCCCTTACCGGAGCTAACGGTGCAAGCTTTTTTTTTTTTTTTTTCAGTTGTTTATGTTAGTCAATCAGTTAGTTAGTTAGTTAGTTAGTTAGTTAGTCTTTGTATTTTGTATAGATAACTGTGCCCATGTTTCCGTTATAACGGAAATTTATTCCCTCTAAACGCGAATAAATCGCACGTCAATCATAAACTATGAACCAAAAAAGCACAATCCATCCCGAGTGAGACAAACTGCTTGATCCCCATCTCCAGTGTACCAGCAGAGAACCTGCAGAACCGAATCAGTGAAAAAACACACCGGGCTACACAGCCTCTCTACCTGAGCAACTGAAGCTGCGGCTCGCACCCTCGACACACAGACGGTGCTTCTGCATGCCAGCCACACGTGTGCGCAACTGTGAGAAATAAATATGTGAGGTGTACACTGCTTTTCTATCTTTTTTTCCCCCCTTTTCTTTCTTTCTGTCAGCGACATACACTCCTAACACAGGACGGGTTGTTTTAATTGACTGAGTTGATCATTAAGCCATAGTGATGCGCGGATCGGCTCTGATAGCACCTGAATCAGCATGTACGCATCAACCATCCAGCCGTTACAACATGATTGAGCTAGCAAAGCAGTTTTGTGTTGCTATGTGTGGTATTTATTCAGTTTTGGGAAATCACGATGTCTAGAAAGCATCAGTGGCTGCAGCTGACAGGGACAGCTAACGTTAACACTAGCAGCAAAGCTAACATCAGGATCGTCATCCGTTAAAAGCCTCCCGTTGTCGGATATCACATGAAACTACTCCAGTTCGCTCAATCATGTTGTAACTAAGACATCCGCTGGAAAAAATATTTTTTTCACGGGCCACTTTGTGAGTTTAGTGAGTTATTACAGACACGGCTAACGGCTAACAGCTAACGGTTAGCCCAGCTAATCTACGATAACCATGTTATTAATTACACACAGAGAAAATACTAATGTTTGTTCAGTCATTGTGTTTATAGACTTTACAAACATCAGATTAGTCTAAACGGTGATATAGTGACGTGAAAAATGTGATATATACATATGTATATGTATATATATATATATATATATATATATAAATATATAGCTAAACTCAGCAAGGTAAACAACAAGGTGATTCCCATATATACAGTGGTAATAGTGCTGGACCGGAAGTGTCGCACAAAAAACGGAAGCTGGCTGCGTTCCGTTTTGCCTCCGTGTTTCCGTGAAAAATAAGGTGGATAAACACAATGATTGAACAAACATTACTATTTCTGTGTGCACGTTTAGCTGGGCTAAGCGTTAGCTGTTAGCCCTGTTAGCCGTTAGCAGTGTGTGTAATAGGCAATAACTCATTAAATGGTCCGTGAAAAAATATCTTTTCCAGCGGATATCTTAGTTACAACATGATTGAGCTAGCAAAGCAGTTTTGTGTTGCTATGTGTGGTATTTATTCAGTTTTGGAAAATCACGATGTCTAGAAAGCATCGGTTGACAGGGACAGCTAACACTAGCAGCAAAGCTAACATCTGAACGTCATCTGTTAAAAGCCTCGTTGTCGGATACGACATGAAACCACTCCAGTTAGCTCAATCATGTTGTAACTAAGACATCCACTGGAAAAAAAATATTTTCTTCATGGATGAGTAAACGTTTGATAAAACGGAGTTAAATCTCTCGGCATCCATTTTCAAGCTGTTTCATTGCGGACCAAAAAAGGGGGAGCGCACGTTTCCGAGAAGGCGTGTCCTTTTCAAAAATGCAAGAGGCGTTGCTTTATTTATTTATTTATTTATTTTATTTTAATGAAAATAGAAAAGTCTTACATTCACAAAAAAATGACAATACATTTCGTGAAAGAACAGAAAGCCAGTGTAAATAAACATTAACAATCAGACAAGAAGAAAATAAAGAGAGAAAGAAAGAAGAGAGAGAAAAATAAATAAATAAATAAGTGAATAAATAAATAAATAAATAGTAACTGTGAAAATAATACCAACATAATAACAGCTAATTACCTACCAATATTAAACTTTTCACAAATGTTCTTTGTTTTTATGGCTTTCTTATTTCCTAACGGGGTGAGGGACTGTAAATATAATTCAAAACACTTGTAGAAAACAGAGAAAATGGGTTTATTTCCAGCAAATTTAGCTCTGTGAATGTGGAACTTTGCATAAAGTAGTACCAGGTTAATAACAAAAGCCTTATCCAGGTCTTCTGTAGTATCAGAATGAAAGCCAAAGATAACATGTTCAAAATGCAGATTAAAGTTCATATACAACTTATCAGAGATACATTTTGCTATATCTTTCCATAACCTTTTTGTGTAGTTACAATGCCAGAGAATGTGGTTCTGTTTCAGGTTGTACCGAGCAAAAGGAACAATTGACATCAATATCATTCTTAAATTTCTGCATGAAATGCTTTACTGGGTAAATTTTATGTAATATTTTATAAGACACTTCTTTGACTTTGTTAGTGATCATATATTTGTGTGATAACAACCAAACATTGGTCCAAGGTATATTGATGTTAAATTTAGCCCAGTAGGTGGTGATATAAGGTTTCGTTGAGATTTCATTCATAAAAAGTTCCCGAATGGCTCTATTGTTGCTTTTGTGTGATCCAAAACAGACTTTGCCACAGACAGTGTTAAGCGGATTTACAACGGAGACAGTACACGGCTGAAAGGAGCCTCTGTACAAGTTTACAACACCTGTAGGAATGGAGTCAATTACCTGGTAAAATTCTTTTACTGTAACCGGAAAACCAAACTTTTGTATAAACTCCACATAGGACATTAATAGGCCATCTGGACTCAGCAACTGAGCGACTGCATGAATATCTCTTTCAAACCAGTTTCTAAGGAAGAGGATCTTTTTGTTGTGTAAAATGTCTCCGTTGTTCCATAGATAATATCTCTGAGGGGAGAAATTGTGTTTGTAGATTATTTTCCATGCAAGTAAGACCTGTTTATGGAACTCTGACAATTTTAGAGGTATTTTATTAATCTGGTAATTGCACACTAACAAATAGGGAAGTCCACCAATTTGGTTAAATACAAATTTGGGGATAAAATTCCATAAAGATGAATCCTTTTTTTTTAAAAAAAAAAAACAAAAAACTTTTTAACCAATTAATCTTAAATACATGGTGTAATGATCCAAAGTCCATAAAATCAAGCCCTCCATTCTTTCTGGTATTGATTACGACAGATTTTCGGATATAATGTATTCTATTCTTCCACAAGAAGTTAAACAACATTTGATCAATTTTTTTGATTGTTTTACTGTCCAGAGCCAGAGAAGCCAGAGGCGTTGCTTTGTTGCCGGCCGTTTTCGCTGGTGTGTTAAACACACTTTAGAAAGGAGTGTCCCCAGACTATCAGAAGGCGGAGATCTCTGATTGTCTGGTGGCGAGACTACCACTCCACTATCACTACAATGAACATTAGCCTTTTTAAAAGCTGAAAACAGTGAAAACAGCCAGCTGGATGAACGAAAAGGTAGAAAAAGTTCAGAGTGAGTTTTTGACTTGAGGTCTGTATGGGTGAGGCTGGCTCACAGGTACCTTAAGAAATGCAGCAGATGTTGATGTCAGATACTCAACATGACAGATGAGACAGAGCTCTACAGGAGAATACAGTGAGGAGCTCAGAGGACACGTGTTGAATGGGATGTAAAATGTTGTGCGGCAGAGGGAGCTGTTTGACCGGATAACAATGGGTCTTTAAGCTGCCACATCAACAGTGTGGAGTTTAACTGCAGGTTTGGAAAGAATAGGGGACGAAATTCTTATCCTATTTTTTTTTTTATAATAAATATGGCTCGTTGGTCTAGGGGTATGATTCTTGCTTAGGGTGCGAGAGGTCCCGGGTTCAAATCCCGGACGAGCCCTATCTTTAAATTAATTGAACTGAAAGTCACAAACGCCTGGATATAGGCAACTATAATTTTCTACAGTTACTGGAACTTTGAAGACAACAGGAAGAACTCTTCAGATGAAGTGGGTGGCTCTTAGAAGAACCTTTGTGTGGATGGTTATTTCTCAGCAGGACTGTTTACTTGGAGCTGGTGTACTTGGTGACGGCCTTGGTGCCCTCAGACACAGCGTGCTTGGCCAGCTCACCGGGCAGCAGCAGGCGGACGGCGGTCTGGATCTCCCTGGAAGTGATGGTGGAGCGCTTGTTGTAGTGAGCCAGACGGGAGGCCTCACCGGCGATGCGCTCAAAGATGTCGCTCACAAACGAGTTCATGATGCCCATGGTCTTACTCATAGGTTAATAGTTCAGAGTTTAGTTACAATAAGAAAGTTGTTGGTATTGACTAGCGGTGAAAAAAGTACACAGATCTTTTACTCAAGTAAAACTGGAAATACTACAGTGTGGAATTACTCTAGTCTTGCATTAAACTCACATTTGGGTTTGTTTATTATATAACTGAGAAGTAGATGTATAAAGAGCTTGAATAACTGACACCAGCTGTGATTTAAAAAAAACGGAAGCTGATGGTAAATTATAGTTTGTTTTCAGAGAGACCTTTATTATTGATAATGAAAGAGTATAAACTTTTCTTGGATTAATTGATAACTCAGGTAACGCTGTATGTTCTTTACAACACATTAACAAACTATTTACACACGTTTTATGATATTAGATTTTGCAGCTGCAAGTTAGCCTCACACATGCTGAGGACTGTGCCAAGATAATGGACAGATGAAATCATAGAGTCATAGTGACATGTGGGTTTGTTCACTGACTGTGCAGCTTTACAAAGATTAATAAGTTGTTGTTGTTGTCGGTGTGACCTGTGAATAAAGGTGCTCTTAGTCAGGATGCAGCCTCATGGCTGCTCCACCATGATTCAGCACACAGGACAGAGTCAGCATCTCTGCCAGTGTGTCAATTCAGCACCTCAGACAGAGACTGCACAAGAGTCCTCTCACCTACACTTACCTGCTCTCACCCTGGAGAGCTGAAACACAGCTGCAGCCAATCACAGAGCATCCTGCTGCACTACAGAAGGAGCTCACCTGCTTCCAGAGAACCTCCAACAAACAGCTACGTCAAAATATCAGTTTAACATACACTATATTACTGAGGTGAGTAAACACACCTGATTTCAGAAATGATGAAGAATAAAGTCTTCAGCCAATAATCCTTAATAATGCTCATTACAGTTTGTTTATCACTCTGTTTTCACCCTTTGTTTGTTTTTTTTCACCAGTCATTCAGTTTTGGTGTCATATTGTGACACCCACCAGCCACAAAAAGCAGGTACCAGCACTGTCAGAGCAGAAACAACCAGGAAGAAGCAAAAAGTCATTTAATTGTAGAAAATTTAGTGCTTTTTTTTATTGATAAAAACAGTTTCACACATAAAAGAACAAGTAGGCCTATGTGATTTAGTGGCACATTGCAGGTCATCCCCCAACAGTCAAATAAGACAAGACAATTAGCCTACATAAATATATTATTGAGGTGTCAAGAAAACACACCTATCTATCAACACACACACACACACACACACACACACACACACACACACACACACACACAGAGTACAAATGTTTTCTCTTTAGTTGAGCTATAGCAACACGCCTGACTGGAGACACGCTGTTTCTGATCTGATGCCGTTGTTCAGTAGTTGGCGCTAAAGAGTTAAGATGATAGGCACTAAAGAGTTAAGATGATAAGAAGAACGGGCCCGGCTCTGCTTTCAATTACGTCCTCAGACAGTATTTAACTCCGTGTGACTTCAGCAGTGAACGTCATTGTGCAGAAGAATCTGAGCAGTGAAAATGAGCGGAAGAGGCAAGGGAGGAAAAGGACTCGGTAAAGGAGGCGCCAAGCGTCACCGCAAAGTTCTCCGTGATAACATCCAGGGAATCACCAAACCCGCTATCCGCCGTCTGGCTCGCCGTGGTGGAGTGAAGCGTATCTCCGGTCTGATCTACGAGGAGACCCGCGGTGTGTTGAAGGTGTTCCTGGAGAATGTCATCCGTGATGCCGTCACCTACACCGAGCACGCCAAGAGGAAGACTGTGACCGCCATGGATGTGGTGTATGCTCTCAAGAGGCAGGGCCGCACTCTGTACGGCTTCGGAGGTTAAACATTGACTATGTATTACTGAAAATCAAAGGTCCTTTTAAGGGCCACCCACATTAATTTGAAGAGCTCGTTTTCTGTTATGATTCTCGACCCTAGGCCTGCTACTCTATAGGTCAGCGTCCGGTGAACTGGCCAAACACGCTGTGTCTGAGGGCACCATGGCCGTCACCAAGTACACCAGCTTCGAGTAAACATTCCTGAGAAATAACCGACAACTCAAGGCTCTTAAGAGCCATCTAGTTTTTCTGAAAAGTTATTGTCTTCAAAGTTTTTATTACTATAGAGAATTACAGGAGGTGTTAACACTATTTCTAACTAAAGAAGTTGAGTAGTACACTATATTTACCAATTTGACGTTTTTATATCCTTTGATAAAGGTTATCAGCTTTTCAGGGTACTGTTACTGTGTAGCCTATGTGTATCATTGCACTTCTGGTTAGTACCACTCACTGTCTCAATACCTGCACTCTGTAATAGCAGGTCTGAATCTACTTAAATAACCCATCATGCCATCATTGACATCAAAATACAACCATTCCAGTTTCTCATCATCTGTAATCAGAATATTAAAATTATTTATTTTTGGTCACATGTCTTGAAGGAAAACTAGTCTGTAGGTCTACAATATCAAGACGATGCAGTCATGTTCCACCGAAATCACTGAACGCTGTCTGTGTTCCTCCTGTATATGTTAGATTTGATGATAAATTTACCAGCATCAACATCCAGAAGAACAGCAGCTCTCAGTTGTGACACTGAAGATATCTGGTTCCTGCAATAAGATGTGAAGCACGAGCTTCCTCTTGTTTTGCCCTTTTTTCCCTCTTGCTCGCTCCTGACTCGTGATGTCTTTCGGACTACATGTCGACAACTCTTTCCCTGCTGCAGCTCTGCAAGTGCCTGCCGGCGCACCCCTCTGATTGGTCAGATGCATAGAATGAACCATCAACCATTGCAGCGACGCATGCGCGGTCAGATTACAGGTCTCTCTCTCTCCTTCCTCGAGCTGATTCTACGCGCGCCTCACGGTAGCGCATATGCGCATCCATTGTGCATATGCGCAAATGCGTCCCGTCGCGCAAAATGTGGCCCCCTCATGGAAGATCAGGCCCTAAGCACAGCGCGTGTTCTGCGTTTAGGGAGGGGCGGCCCTGCATCTGTAGATCAAAAACCATTCAGTGCTCTCAGATATACCTAGATACAGATGACTTACTTTGGACATATACTATAGGTTACTGTGTAGGAGGTTATGACTGTAACTATACTGATAAACCAAAACTGATAAAGACTTAAACAACAGCCTAAACTTAAATATCATTGAGCATGAAACAAGTGATTTCTGAGTATAAGGATGAAAATTAGCTACACTGTTATACATAACATAACAAGCAGTAGTTAGTAGTAGGCTAGTTTTTCTTTTCTCTATTTTTTTAACTACAGTTTAATCTCTAATATTGAGAGTTATGGTTAGATTGGAGATTTGTATTTCTTCCACATTCATCACTGGATCATCACGATTATTTCAATAAATTAAGATCATGTTTACTGTGTTGTGAGTATCAATTACACTATTGATTCTCACTGTTTTTTTTTTCTTCTTTTATGACTGGTTGATCACTTTTTGTTTTCAATAAAGTGAGTGATCACGTTCACTAATCTATACTGTTGATTTATTTATTTATTTATTTATATGCCTATTCTTCTTGTGCTTATTTACTATGACATTCATCCTGAAATTTGTTTAAGTGGGGACAGTTGTGATTCAACTCTACATCATACAGCTACAACAAAGTCCATTCATACATGACATGGTTAAAGAAAAAAATCTGTAATATACATCCGACTTTAATGACTCGGTAGCTCTAAGGTTAGGAGAAACACAGGCTATGGCTGCTTCTCTTGTCAGTTACAAATAAATAATAGCCTGTTATAAACGATTCTGTTTTTCCCTTTTCTTTCCACTTGCGCCAGATATTTAACATGTTAATACACCTGCACTCAATATAAAGAAGAAAGGACATGCTCTTTAAGGATGGTGTGGGTGGCTCTTAAAAGAGCCTTTGTTGTTTCTGATGACAGTTTACTTCTTCTTGGCTGCTGCTTTCTTTGCTTTTGGCTTGGCAGCTTTCTTTGCAGGAGATTTCTTAGCTGCATGTTTCTTTGCTACAGGTGCTTTCTTGGCTGCAATGGTCTTTTTGGCAACTTTCTCAATAGTCTAGGATCCCTTCTTGGGGCTCCTTGTTGGTTTCTTGGCTGTTGTCGGTTTCTTCGCCTTCTTATTCTGTGTGGTGGTGCTCAGAAACAGGATAGGACCTGGGATACCGACTGTACACTTTGGTGCCAAGTGCTTTAAAAACAGATTTGTGGTTGATACAGCGAGTGTAATGTCCCACATATATGGCTCATTTTCCCACATCAACATAATTCATCCTTCATCACAGAATTCAAATGTATTTGAATAAATGACCTGGTAATGCAATGAGATATCCTTAGTGACCAAATGGCTTACACTGCTGTACTCCTGAATGATAATGTTACTCTCAGACACAATGACAGCAGAGGGGATTTTCATGAAGGGGACTCAGATAAGCAAATCTTACTGTGATAACACTGTCTTGATTTAAACTTCAAAGGATGACTTTGGCATTTTTCAACTTGGACCCTATTTTCCTTGCATGAATTGGTCAAAGAGAATGATGTGAACAACAAATTTTGAAATTGGTCCAGTTATTGTCAGTGTGGACCCCCAGGTACTTACTGTAGAGGACTATAAGTACCTGGGGGTACACACTGACATTAACTGGACTGGACTAAGAACACTGATGCTCTCTACAGGAAGGGCCAGAGCTGTCTCTATTTTCTTGGGCGACTGAGGTCCTTCAACATCTGCTGTTGTGCTGGTTAGGCACAAGAGTACTTTCAGTGGGAGACTCATACCACCAAAATGTACCACTGAATGCCACAGGAAATCATTCCTGCCTGTGGCCATCAAACTGTACAACTCCTCCCTCTGAGTGACCCTGAGACTATTTCACCCACTGTCTCAGTGCAATACTTTAACTTGTGCAATAACCCTACCGTGGCACAACATTTCTTTTTACACTGCACAAATATATACATATATTTGTACCACGAGGCACATTATGTACAGTAGCTGTATCTCAGCTTATAGTCTATTACAGTACAATAACAAGTCTGTATAATATCAGTATATTATAGTTCAAAACGATATGATACGATATATCTTTCTACTCATGTAAGGAGCACCTGTAACGCCAACAATTTCCCCCCAGGGATCAATAAAGTATCTCTGATTCTCTGATTCTGGTTGAGCAGTGTTACAGCACCAAAGCGGATTGTGTCATAACAAGAAGCACTACTAAGATGTAATGAATAGGCTATGTAAAAGAGTAAAATAAAAACCTCAGTTGGTTGTTGCCCCCTCCCTTGCCTGGTGCGCTGTTAATACATATACTCAAATAAATAAGAGCAGCCGTCAAATTCAAAGGCCTCATCCACATGATTGAAATCAGGTAAGCAATCATCCATGTCATGGAAAATCTTTCAGCTAAGACTAACATACACTTTGTGTAAACTACTCTGGTTATTATACTCTCCAAATCTCACTCATGTTTCCACTGTTGTCTGACTGCAACAGGTGACGTCTCGAGATATTTTTACAACCAGACATCCATTTAGTGACACAATAACAAACAGACCGAATCAAGTGAAAGGTAAAGAGACACTAAAGACACTTAAAACAACCTGAGCCTGTGGTGACAATAACCACTTTTAACGAACCTAAAGTAACAGTGTTCACTTGCCCCATGTGCTTCCACTGCAGCCAGTCCCGCAACTGCCAGCTGCTGCCCACTCCCTCAATACAGGACCAGTTGTCAAAAAAGTGTAATTGACAGTCTCCTTGACCAGTTTACACAGGGAAATAAGGTTCAGGTTGAAATAAATGCATAAGTTTTCTTTTTAAAAAAGCCAAGCTGTTTGTGTTTGTTCTCATTTTTAATCAAAATCTAACAAGTAGATGTTAAGTGCTGTGCCGATGCTTCTAAGTTACAGGGGATTTATAGTTGTGTGTAGACTTTACGCATGTAGCCTTTGTTGTTGTGAGCATTTTTACGTCTGCGATGGTGTGTCTGTGTCACTCTGCAGTTACACTTCCAATACGCTAGTCGGCAGTGGAGGTTTCTGTGAAGTGCTGTAAAGTTTAGTTGATTCAAAACACACATTAAACATGGCTTAATAGAGACAATTTCAAACACATGTATGCAAATTGGCATCACTATAACTTGTAGCATTCACAGACAAACACTTGTCTTTATCTGGACACATTTTCCCCACAAATACAACATGCTAACGTTATTAGCACAAGCCTATGGCATTTTACATTGCATAGATTAGCCTAGCAACTAGCGATCTTTCCCTCTTCTCATATAAAACCGGGGACAACAACAACATTTAACAAAGGTAACGGCACACAATTTGGGTCCACTACACTCACAAGATTCACCGAAAAAACAACTGTCACACTAAACACCTTTTCCAAACAAATACAACATGCTAACTTTATTAGCGCCAACATTTTACATTGTAGGCTATAAATTAGCCTAGGAAACCTGGATAATTCCTTAAGTATAAATTCCTAAAGGATAAATCAAGCACAAGACTTAAAATGCTATTTTAGTGGAGGCTTTACTGTCTTCACAATTTATTGTTTC
The DNA here is from genome assembly GCF_011397635.1 of Epinephelus fuscoguttatus. Classification (NCBI taxonomy): domain Eukaryota; kingdom Metazoa; phylum Chordata; class Actinopteri; order Perciformes; family Serranidae; genus Epinephelus; species Epinephelus fuscoguttatus. The sequence goes on from NC_064755.1 coordinate 8,540,042, forward strand.
TTATCTGTGAAATAGCTAAAAGTAGCCTAAATAAAAGTTTTGTTTCCACTGAGGGAAATGGTGTCACTTTACAGAAACAGACAGGAGGTCTGTGTCACCGCGAGGTGTAGTTAGGCTACAATTCTATATTCTTATAGGGCCTACAGAAGTATAAATTAGCTAGGCTATTTGTATCAGTAATCCAGGAAGCGTGGGTATCTAGGCTTGTATCGTTTCAGATGAGTGACGTCATTGATGAAACCCGAAGCCTCGCTGCCCGGCTGTACCATGTGACTAGTTCGGGAAGTGGTTCAGATCTTGGCGTGAGGTTTTGACAGAAGTGACACAGGAATATTACCCCTCCTGCCATTATTATATTAGTCTATATTACACGACACCACAATACAATTTTTGGCTTAATGAATGGTTTATACACATAGGATGCATTCACAATACAATTAGTCCATTATACATGTATTTGATACAGTACAGTCATAATATAGGCTACCCACTAGAAAATTCACTATATTGATATAAATAAGTTATATGGTCATACATTTTTTAAAATGTATTATTATTATTATTATTATTATTAAATTTTATTATTTATCGTCATTCCCAAGAGCCGTTACTGACACAAAATACCGTGTATCACGGATTACATGGTTAGGATCACAGCTGCCTGTCTTACACACTTTGGCCAGCAGGTGGTTTCGTGTGCACATGAAGCCTCGAGAAATGAACCCTTTTCTGGACCTATTTGCTGGAAAGCTTCAGTGCTCCATGAAGCTTCATCTCACCATCACTACTAAACAGTTCTAAATCCGCAGAAAGTGAAGCAGGGAAAGCACTCGAACAGTTGTATGATTTAATTACCTTTCATGTAAGTATTTTTTTTTTTAATTAGAGGATCACTTTAAAGCAATCGGAAACTTTGCCCAGTTTTGCTTGACAGCCAATAGGCCTATTGTAATCGATCAGAGAAGCTCAGAATTGTAAAGATTCTTCAGGCTGTAGGAGAGGAGACCATTTAGTGGTTTATTATCGCCCCATATGTCCATAAACATATGAGCAACATATGAGAGACTAAACGATGTTTCTCACTAAATACTTTATCATGCCAACCCACTATTATTATATTAGGTTATGGCCTGCTTTGTTAGTTCGTTTCTTGTAGGCTAACTCCATTAACTTCTTTGAAATAAATAAATCATTAACCAGTTGTCATCCATGACGACATGTGTTGAGCAGAGGAGTGAGCTCTTGAGTGAGGAGTGAGGTGGCTCTTAAAAGAGCCATTGTGGTTTGTGGAGCTGGAGCTGGAGCTGGAGCAGGAGCAGCAGGAGCAGCAGGAGCAGCAGGAGCAGCAGCAGCAGCAGAGAGTTTAAGCTCTCTCTCCGCGGATGCGACGGGCCAGCTGGATGTCTTTGGGCATGATGGTGACTCTCTTGGCGTGGATGGCGCACAGGTTGGTGTCCTCAAACAGGCCCACCAGGTAAGCCTCACTGGACTCCTGCAGAGCCATGACAGCGGAGCTCTGGAAGCGCAGGTCGGTCTTGAAATCCTGAGCGATTTCTCGGACCAGGCGCTGGAAGGGCAGCTTGCGGATGAGCAGCTCGGTGGATTTCTGGTAGCGACGGATCTCTCTCAGAGCCACGGTACCGGGCCTGTAACGGTGAGGCTTCTTCACGCCGCCGGTGGCCGGGGCGCTCTTACGGGCAGCCTTGGTAGCCAGCTGCTTCCTCGGGGCTTTGCCTCCGGTGGATTTACGAGCGGTCTGCTTGGTTCTTGCCATAACTTCTTTCTCTGTGAGGGAGAACAATATGGTAGCATGTAAAGACCCCACTGCTCTTAAACTGTGGGACCGGCTGTAAAATTGTGACGCTGCTTCAGACCTCCGGCTCCTGATTGGTGAGGGGCTCCTACGGAGCTCAGCACCGCCTGAAGGAGCGACCCACCGCCCACATCTCCGCTGCTTATTGGCTGAAAATCCTTTCAAAGGGTCCGCCAAAATTCAGGCTGGGCCGCCCTCTGCTGCTCTGCTGAAGCCTCTTTTCTGGTTGGTCTGGCAGGAGCCGGCCCGCGCTCGGATATATAGAGGAGGGTTTCAGCTGCTGAGGAACACTTCTCTTTGTCCCGACTTTAGAGAGCATCTGAAAAATGAGTGGCCGCGGAAAAAACCGGTGGTAAAGCCAGAGCCAAGGCAAAGACCCGCTCCTCCCGTGCTGGGCTCCAGTTCCCAGTCGGCCGTGTCCACAGGCTGCTGCGCAAAGGAAACTATGCGGAGCGTGTCGGTGCCGGCGCCCCCGTCTACCTGGCGGCTGTGCTGGAGTACCTGACCGCTGAGATCCTGGAGTTGGCTGGAAACGCTGCCCGCGACAACAAGAAGACCCGTATCATCCCCCGTCACCTGCAGCTGGCTGTCCGCAACGACGAGGAGCTCAACAAGCTGCTGGGCGGAGTGACCATCGCTCAGGGCGGCGTGCTGCCCAACATCCAGGCTGTTCTGCTGCCCAAGAAGACCGAGAAGGCCGGCAAGGCCAAGTAAACCTGGACACTCTTTAGCTGCTGGAAACTGGCCCCCAAAACGGCTCTTTTAAGAGCCACACACAATCTCCGCGAAAGAGCTGCTTCTTTTTCACTATAGAAGTAATGTAACCGTGATCAGTCAGTGATCATCCTAACTTCACCACACTATTTAGACAATAAATAATCTGTAGCCTATCATTTGAGTGAAGAGCTGTGGTGCTCTTCACTTAAAATAATACAAACAATAGTCAATGTTGTGGAGAAATTTTCTCCATACAATGTTCTGCCCCTCCCTTCACTGTTGTGTAGGGTCCTCAATATGGGGTGCCGTTTGTAAAGTGGCTCACGCTGAAAATAACATTTTGCCACATTTAGCTTCAAATAATGTTTAAGAGAGAAGGGCAGAACGACTGTAAAATTTAAACGGTGCGTGTGAGAGACATGGATAGAGAGGAAGGATGGTGGGCCCTCTGAGACTGCTCATGCAGGGTCCAGAACCTTTATACAGTCTATGGTGCAGAATTGTATGCTACGGTCTTATTTCAGTGTTTCTAAACAGCTGTCAGTGACAGAAGCATGGTTTCTGACTGTTGGGGAAAAGACTTGAGTTGTCTTTCAGTGAGAACATGTATACATGTACTTAAAAACAGAACAAGAACAGCTTTTAGTTTACTTTGGGTAGCCTATGCCTTAAATATATTTTCTACGTAAATCTTACGAGACAAGTAAGAGGCTGCGATCTTTAAATACACTTTGAGGTATGGGGTGCCATTTGTAAAGTCGCTCACGCTGAAAATAACATCAGCATTTTGCCACATTTAGCTTCAAACAATGTTTAAAAAAGTGTTGTGATTTTTTTAACGTCACCTTTTACCACATTTACAGCAATATTTGTTAACTTAGAAATATATTAAATACTTAAATTTAAATATTAGACTAAATGTGGCACATAAATGATAAATCTAGCCTAAATATTAAATCTAAATGTCAACTCTAAATGCTAAATCTAAATCTAAGTGTTACATCTAAATGTTCTGGGTGAGTTAGAGTTGTTAGTGTCCCTTCTATGGAGGGCGTGGTACTTATGACCTGTACTACAGGAAGCCACGAACATTAAACATTATACTGAAGAACTGACTTTAGCTCTGATACTGTCCCATGAAATCACTTTAGTCTTTGGCAAATCAAAGTGAAATGTTTTTTATTGATTGGATATTATCTGTGATAGACTCATCAATTTTCTAATCCGTTTTCTATTAGCTGTGATCAGGGCCGGACTGGAACAAAAATTCAGGCCGGGAGTCATACAGACATCCACCCAGGCCACCCAATCCACACATTGCATGCTCACACACGTGCACGTGCACGTGCACACGGACACATATGGGCTAAGTAATCACCAAAGCTCATTATTCCAGACTGACAGTCACACAACAGCTCTATTAAACACAACTGTAACAGCAACCCTACTCATAGTCCTCCAGTGCTTTTCTCTTCCCAACCCTCACCAAATGTGCCCCTCAATAAACCAGGACTCCTATATGAATGGGTATTATGCTGAACTAAACAACATGATTGTATCATTTTGTCAGCAATCATTTTGATGTCATCTTATCATAATCAATATGGCAACACCCATATTCAATGCAACAGTAAAACAAGTAAAAATATAAGTCAGCAGCAACTTCAACTTATCTGATTTTATGAGCACTATACAAGGCTTAATTATAGCTTTTATCTATAGTTTAAGGTGGCATGCTGTTTTGGCTGCGTAGACTTCCTCCCTAACTCTCTGCCCAGATTTGTGGACTTCTGCGTGGTGTCCGCTGATAATGTAGTGGGCTGGTCTGGTCAGAAAATGCCAGGGCTGAATTTTTGTCCCAGTCCACCCCTGCTTTACAGCCAGCGTGGGCAAATGTCCAGAGAACACTACAGACACATTCAGTAGTTCAGTCAGAGCAACAACGACCTGCAAATCAGATCAAACTATATTCTGAATAGATTTTCTGCATCACTGCAACGTGATCCATACAGTGAGCGCTACTGTAACTGCACGGCTTCGTTCGGTGACGTTGCGTAGTTCCGACCAACCAATCTGATTGATCAACTCTTAGAATGTGCTCAAATCAACATGATAGCACAGCTACTCATCACTAAACATATTACTCCGCCAGTTCAGAAGATATTAAACTTGTCTTTTTATTTTATTTTATTAAATTAACTTTATGTAATGAACATAACACTAATGGTGCTGTTAAACTGATGCAGACAGCTCGTTAATACAGGTGCTACTGCCTCTTGTGTGCAGCAGCCAGAGAGCAAACAGTTTAGTGACAGCAGTGAAAATGTTTCTGAAAGGCCAAACTCCATATGGACTGAAGCAGAATATTTCGTTAGATAAAAACATGTTGTTAATTTCAGAAATGATGACATCTGTCTTTTCAATAAATGTTGAGATTTTGGACTTCACAACGCTCTGGAGTTATTGGAAATATTTGGATCACATCAGCCTTGATGTACTCTCCTCCATCAGCTGTGACACAGAGCTACGAGCTTCAAAATACATGTGACTACATCCTGTTTGAGCTGTAAAGCAGTTTAGTGTTTATATGAGCGGTATTTATTCAGTTTGGGAAATCTCACAATCTCTAGTAAGCATTAATGTTAGCTCAAGTTGGCTGCTGACTCAACAGGGACTAGAAATCCTCTCTGTTGCTACGTCGTTACTAAGGCTCGGTCTACTTGCTGGAGTAATAAACTAGGCTTCATTATGTATTGGAGTCCACTGACGTGACTGATTATTTTCAAGTTATTAGTCAGACCCCATGCGTTTCCAGGGAAACGGAAATAACACTAGCAACACTAATGGGGGCTGGGGTAGGATAGTGCTGGCCAAAACATCTCGATCGCTCCCTCTTGGCTGCCTGTAGTACAGGTCATAAGTCCCACACCCTCCATAGAAGGGACACTAACAACTCAAGATGTAAGTACAAGTACACGTCAAATAAAATTTCTCCAAACATGTTTTTTGTTATTTTAGGTAGTTATTATTACGCTGATGTATGTCCAAGTGTTCATTTCCCCCAATAAGTTGGTTTTAATTTGTTATTTGATTCTATAAACACAGTCTGACCATCTTGAGTGAACTATCTATTAGAGGCAAAATTCATGACCTCCTGTCCTCACATAGTACCTATCTAACCTCAAACACAGCTGTAAGACCTAATATATATTTAGATTGCCCTTCCCAGATTTTTCCTCTAAGAATTGACCACAGTGATATCTTCATCTAAATCATCAACGTGTCTCTTAGACCCCATCCCAACTAGGCTACTTAAGGAAGTCTTACCTTTCGTTAACACTCATATATTAGATGTTATCAATATAGCCTTATTAACAGGCTATGTACCACAGTCTTTAAAGGTAGCTGTAATTAAACCTCTACTAAAAAAGCCCACCCTGGATCCAGAGGTATTAGCCAACTATAGACCAATATCTAATCTTCCCTTTCTTTCAAAGATCCTTGAGAAAGTAGTCACAGACAGTTGTGTGATTTTCTCCATGATTATAATTTATTTGAGGAATTTCAGTCAGGATTTAGAGTGCATCATAGCACTGAGACAGCACTAGTTAAAATTACAAATGACCTTCTGATTGCTTCAGACAAAGGACTCGTCTCTGTACTTGTTTTATTAGATCTTAGTGCGGCGTTTGACACAGTTGACCATCAAATTCTACTGCAGAGACTGGATCACTTAATTGGCCTAAAAGGTTCTGCACTAAGCTGGTTTAAATCTTATTTATCTGATCGTTTTCAGTTTGTTCACGTTCATAATGAATCATTCTTACGTACCAAAGTTTGTTTTGGAGTTCTGCAAGGTTCTGTGTTTGGACCAATCCTATTTACTCTATACATACTTCCTTTAGGTAACATCATTAGAAATCACTCTATAAATTTCCATTGTTATGCGGATGATTCACAGTTGTATTTATCGATGAAGCCAGAAGAAAGTAATCAATTAACTAAACTTCATAACTGCCTTAAAGACATAAAAACCTGGATGAGCACTAATTTCCTGATGTTAAATTCAGACAAAACTGAAGTTATTGTTCTTGGCCCTAAACAACTCAGAGACTCTTTATCTGATGACATAGTTTCTCTAGATGGCATTGCTCTGGCCTCTAGCACTACCGTAAGAAACCTCGGAGTAATATTTGATCAAGATCTGTCTTTTAATTAATAATATTGCGAAAATTAGGCCTATCCTGACCCGAAAAGATGCAGAAAAATTGGTCCACACTTTTGTTACCTCAAGGCTGGATTACTGTAACTCTTACTCTTATTATCAGGTAGCTCTAGTAAGTCCTTAAAAACTCTCCAGCTAATTCAGAATGCAGCAGCACATGTACTAACAGGAACCAAGAAATGAGATCATATTTCTCCTGTTTTAGCTTCTCTGCACTGGCTCCCTGTAAAATCCAGAATTGAATTTAAAATCCTACTGTTAACTTATAAAGCTCTAAATGGTCAGGCTCCATCATATCTTAGAGAGCTCATAGTGCCATATTATCCCACCAGAACACTGTGCTCTGAGAATGCAGGGTTACTTGTGGTCCCTAAAGTCTCCAAAAGTAGATCAGGAGCCAGAGCCTTCAGCTATCAGGCTCCTCTCCTGTGGAATCATCTTCCTGTTACCGTCTGGGAGGCAGACACCGTCTCCACATTTAAGACTAGACTTAAGACTTTCCTCTTTGATAAAGCTTATAGTTAGGGCTGGCTCAGGCTTGCCCTGTACCAGCCCCTAGTTAGGCTGACTTAGGCCTAGTCTGCCGGGGGACCCCTTATAATACACCGGGCACCTTCTGCATGTCACTAACTCGGCTTCTTCTCCGGAGCCTTTGTGCTCCACTGTCACTCAGGTTAACTTATATCGCAGCGGTGCCTGGGTAGTGTGACGTGTGTGGTTGTGCTGCTGCCGTGGTCCTGCCAGATGCCTCCTCCTGCTGCTGTTATCATTAGTCATACTTCTACTGTTATTATACACATATGATTATTGTCACATATGTACACTATCAGATATTAATATATACTTTCAACATATTGTACCACAACAGCCAGAATTATAATTATAATATTATTACTTTCATTAATGCTGTTGTAAGCTACTGTCATTACCGTCTGTCTTGCATCTCTCTCTGTCTCTCTCTCTGTCTCTCTTTCTGTCTCATTGTATCATACGGATTACTGTTAATTTATTATGTTGATCTGTTCTGTACGACATCTATTGCATGTCTGTCCGTCCTGGAAGAGGGATCCCTCCTCAGTTGCTCTTCCTGAGGTTTCTACCTTTCCCCAACAGTCAGAATCCATGCTTCTGTCACTGACAGCTGTTTAGAAACACTGAAATAAGACCGTAGCATACAATTCTGGACCCTGCATGAGCAGTCTCAGAGGGCCCATCCTTCTTCTCTATCCATGTCTCTCACACGCACCGTTTAAATTTTACAGTCGTTCTGCCCTTTTCCCTTTTTTCTTTACTTCGTTTCTTTTTTTGTGAAAGACACGAGCAGTATAAGCAGTCACTCACTCGGCTCTAGCTGAGTTTATCGACAAATCCTAGACCAGTTTGTGCCTTTAAAGACCCATTCTCATCTGGCCAAACAGCGCCCTCTGCTGCACAACATTTTACATCCCACTAAGCACTACAGTTTCCTTTCTCCTGTAGATTTGTGCCTCACCTGTGATGTAATTTTGGGTATCTGACATCAACATCTGCTGCATGTCTCACTGTAATTTGTGCAACCGATAAGTCTAGAATACTGCATTGTTTGCACATAAAGCCTGTACCTGTATTCAAATTCAATATTAAATTGTCTTGCACTGTTACATTTTGTGTATGTTTCTACGCTGTGATCCTGAAATCAGGGTCACACTTCACAATAAGGATGAGGGAAGTAATGGTCCGTTCTTGAGTAATTCCCAATCAGATGTCACTGAGTAGCTAATCATTGTGAACCAGTCATCAGTCAATGATTAGGTAAGTGAGAAACAATTGAGAGAACCAATGAGGAACTAACTATGAGATAATGGACAGTTCTTGAGTAATTCCCAATCCTTTGTCACAATCATCAGTCAGTGATTAGTTAAGCTGCCTATTGGCCACATTAGCAGCGTGCAGTTTAGCTGCACATCTGGGAATGACATGGCTGAAAATTGAAGATCTCCTTTTTCTTATTGAAGACATGGCTTGTTGGTCTAGGGGTATGATTCTCGCTTAGGGTGCGAGAGGTCCCGGGTTCAAATCCCGGACGAGCCCAGGCTCTTGAACCAAGTGGGTACGAGGTCACACAGGCCAGGTTACATGTGACAGCAAATAACTTCTGTCTGTATCAGTTGTGCAAACTCCAAAGTCATCAGGATTTCCTTCAGTGAATCAGAGTTATATTGTTATTTAACATACTAGAAAACAACAAAGACAACAATAAAATTAAATATAATAACAGTTAAAACTTCTGTTTTTTTTTTTTTATAAAAAGGTTTGTTGATCAAGAGGTATGACATCTGGACAGGGTTAAAACCCCAGATGAGCCCTGCTTCCAGCCACTGCAGTTGAAAGTCAAAAGAGCCAGGACATAGATAACACAAGTCAGTTACAGCATACTGAGGCTGTACGCTTCAACAGTTCGAAGCTTCAATCATAACATTGACACTAGAATTCCAAATCAACATTCGAATGCTGCACAGCTGCTTTTTATTCTTGAATGAAGTTTCCTTTCTTGTCCTGTCAAGTTTATCACATGCAGTTTTTAATTTTCTTGCTCAAATGTAAATCTCATAATATTTGCAGCAGAAGCATCATTGTGAGCACTGAAGCACACCATCCAAATTCATCATATCCATATACTGAACACACCCACTCTGATCCTTAACATAGAGCAACACATTATTTCAACAGTAATAATGAAAGCACATAACGTTTTTAAGTGTCCAGGAGTTCTGACTGATTTCTGGTGTGAGGGAAAATAATGAATAATGTGTAGTCTGCTGTGTGCTCTGCCTGCTTGATGGGCACTTGGCGGCAGCAGGTACATGAACATGCAGAAAGATCAGGAGGTGGGGGGCTGTGAAGTATTCAAGTGTCCCAGTAAACCATCATTCATTTTGTTATATTCTCACATCAGAATATATTTGGTGAAAAAGTCTATTGATACACGCTCAGCAGCTGTTTTTCAGCAGCTAAGGGGTTCAACTGCTCATTGGAAGAAACCTCCTGATAAATGAAGGGAAATAAAGTGCAGATAGTAGACACGCAAACTAACAACATAACAACAAGAAAGAAGAAAAAATAGACAGTATTTAAATGTTTGCAGCTCTGATGTTGTGTCTGATTATCATTCCTGGAGGAACTTCTCTCTTCTCCATCATGTTCACTGAATAAGTGAAATAAACACACAGTTAGTTGACTGTAGTCTGTCTGTGGTGCTGCACTGACTGGTGTGATTGATGGTCATTGCTCCTCTCCTCCAGGTGGAGGCGCTGTAGGACAAAGAAACAGAGGTGGTTTGTGAGGGTTTTGATGGGAAGAATAAAATGAAGAAGCAGTGATGAAGCTGCTGTAACATGTGCAGACTTTGTTGTTGAGCGCGTGTGTATAGAAGAGTATAAAAAGACTGTGTCCCGCTGTATTACTCAGGCTGCACTGCAGCGTCTGTTCACAGGCGCGATCCCACTACTGAGCGGCACGGGGGCTTTGACCTGCTCCGTCTCCGACCTGGGCCGGTTGACCCCTCCTTAGACGACCTGGTGGTCCCGGGCTCCCCCAGGAGCACCATATCGATACGGAACTTAGTGCGGACACCCGATCAACACAGTCCGCTGCAGCTCAGAGCTCCTGAGCTCAAACGATCCTCCAGCCTCAGCCTCCCGGTAACTTGGATTACAGGCGCGCGCCACCGCACCCGGCGGGAGGTCCCTTCATCCATAGAGGTTTTGGGGTTTTCCAGAGGTGACGTCATCAGGGAGCACGCTTCACCTGCATCTGGAGACGAAAATTAAGCAGCTGCAGGGTTGAATGTTGATCAGCATTTATTCAGTTTTCCTAAAACTCTCTGACTGATAAAACCTCACTGCAGTAAATATCAATACGCCTACACATAGAGCTGTGAGCTCAGTAGAGTTTATTATCTTCCTGCTTTTCTGTTGTCTTGTAGTCATAGCTATACACATTAGATATTTTTTTTATAATGTCCGCATGTTACATGATACAGTAACTTACATGCACACTCTTTGAGTCCAATGTTAATCACAGAGTAACTCTTCTAGCAACATTTAAAACACAAGAGTGGAATTTACTCTCACTGACAAAGGAAATAATATTTCTTTAATACAGAGACTGGACCATGCTGCAGGGCAACTCAATCTAAATTATTATTATTATTATTATTATTATTATTATTGTTGTTATTGTACGTGCTTTAGTTACATCTGTAATGCTTGCAAACACAGGAGGAGCTTTGCACATTATGTACTTTGATAAATTCCAAGATGAACTCACTAAACATTGTCTTCTGCAATCCATTTGAAAAAGAAGGTTTCAAACTGTCCTCTTTCTGATAGGCTAATTTGTTTTCCCTACTTTTATTTGGGCGATACAGTGTTTCATGATTGAGCATGTTCAGGTTTGGGCGGTGGATTACACCACATTGGATCGTCACTACAGCTTTGCCTATACTGGAAACAGTCTCATCCACAGAGTTTATGTTGAGTATGCAGAATAAGGAGGAGGAATAAGCATTGCTGATGCACAGCATTTGTAGAAGGAACTGTCAGTATGGGCCTTTAGTAGCTCTTGGTTGACCTGAAAGTCTGTGATGTCCATAAGCGCACTCAAAATAAATTGTAGAAATATTCATCTTCGTGTGTCATGTATCAGACATGCAATTACCAGTGGAGGATCATGTTAGTTTTATCAAGATAAAGGGTTTTCTTACTACTTCATATGAAGCTGAAGTAGTTTAATGTATAACAATGCATTATAGCCTATTTTACAACATGATGATTGGATTTAGCTGCATGCTACATGTTAAATCTAGATCTAAAAAAATCTATATAGCCTATAGCCTAGTTGTAAAATCAATGCAGCAGAGTAAAAAGTAAGTCTGTAGTATTTTACTCTTTAATGAGATGGAATGGAAGTATAAAGTAACAGGTGAAGTAGTCCATCGAGAGTGATCTGAAGAACAGTACCTGTACCGGTAGAATAAATAGAGCTTATTTAGTTACATGCTAACACTGCTCTCCTCATGGAGCTCCAGAGAAACTTAACCAGAATCCTTTATTTTGAAAACAGCAGACAGGAAGTAGCTGTTGGCAGGTTAGGGCTGTGTTATCGCGCTATCCAGCTAGATCATTAGCTGGTTAGCTCTCTTCTCTTTTAACCCGAATCCAACAGTTACATGTGAGGAGGGGGCCAGGCGAGAGTGTTTACACAACTCGGTAGGGTTTTCTTAAGAAAGTGTGATCTCGTGTGTTCTACTGTCGTTAACAGTTGGAATTGTTTCCGGTAACATTGGAGCCAGCGACATTAACGATAGCTAATTATGCTAGGCTTGCAAGGCAATGAAGGCAACCGTAGGCGATTTTAATTCCTTCGAAGGATTAATATCGTATTTGGGAGTGGAACAAAGTTAACGATATGTTAAAGAGTCATGTGCGGTGTCTTTTTGTAGTATAGTTGACATTCTTGAACAGCAAACGACAGGGAGATTAGCCAGATGAAAAGCTTTAGCTTGCTACTCTCTGTTGCTAGGCAACAGAACTCTCCACTGGGTGTCAGAGGTAAAGCCTGTAATTACATTAGTGTGGCAAAAACACGCAGTGCCACTTGGTCACATGCGTTATGCATGGCAACCTACTTTTCTCATGTGTTTAATTTCCTAAATAACTACCCGAAAAAACTTAAATACTAAAGTACCTCCTGCTGTCTGTCTGCTTGTCTGCTCTGCGCTCTTGTCTGAATAGGCATACACAGTTGTCACCATGCTGGTCCCTATATTTACACTGAAGCTGAACCACAAGATCAACCCTCGCATGGTGACTGTTGGGAAATTTGATGGAGTCCACCCATGCCTTACTGCAGCCACACAGGCCGGGAAGGTGAGGGAAATTGATGTTTTCACTGTTCCATCATAACTTTGGTGAATTCATAATGAGCAAAAAGTAGTTAGCATAGGGAAGTTACTCTCTACCTTCCTTTATTCCTTCAGGTATGTATATACAAATCCCATTTTGTGGCTTTGTTGTAACATTGTGGAAAGACAGTAGCTATATTCTTGATTTATATAGATACATTCTTTCTGTACTTCCCCACATCTCTTCTAGTCCTGCACTCATCACAGCACTCATTCACTTTTGATTATAGAATGCCTTTTGCACTTTTGATACTTACTATACATCATACTTTAGTTTTCACCTCATGTCCTTGATTCTCTCTATTTCTCTCCCAAAGGTTTTTATCCATAATCCTCATGCTCGTGGTCAGAGACCTGTGGCCCACCGACTGAGCCAGAGCACACAAGACTCTGACATCTCACTCCTTAACATCAATCAGGCAGTCACTTGTCTTACGGCAGGAACACTGGGACCAAACACCACAGGGGACACGCTGTTGGTGGGATCCCAGACCAACTTGCTGGCCTATGATGTCCATGACAATGCTGATATATTCTACAGAGAGGTGAGTGGAACTGAGTAGAATAAGTAAAAAGATACAAAATATTAAAAAAATGTGTGTTGTAGCATTGAGTGGTATTGCTTAACACAAGTGTTTAAGTAAAATGTCTCCTTAATCATTTACCAACCTGGTACCATATTACACCACTACATCACACAATCAAGCACTCAACTAGTTATATTCTTAAAAGTATTTTTTTTTTTTAACATTGTTCTGGTGTCAAAACGTCAGACGTGATTTAAAAAAATATTGTGTTTTTCTCTGAAATATTTAAAAAGTTGGTAGAGAGTAGAAACCTGTAAGTGTGTTACATTTCTTGAGTCACAGTATGCTGGATGCAACTGGTGAAGGTTCATGCTGTATTGACCTGTTTGACCTCCTGATGGCACTGTTATCTCAGTGTTACAATGAATAAATACAGACACTTTGATGGAAAGTTTGTTAATATTATCTGTCTGTCACAGTAACATGAAGAAGCATCACCTGGGTGTCAGCTCCAGTGCAGAGCAGCATTTTCTTTTATTTTGGAGGGTTTTCATGACAGATGCTCTGGAGATGAAGATGCACCTGAGGCTAATGATGATGAGAAGTTTATGTTTGTGCCATTTATGAATCAGATCACTTAAAAGCAGAACTAGAGCATGAAAATGATGAGGCTAGCAAGAGAGTAGAGGTCCCAAGAGAAGTTAGAACTGATGAGGGAAGCTTTATCTCAACTGCCTCAGCACTGCTATGCAAGTAGTTTTCCTGGCCAGCTTTTCAACTTGGGAAGCCAGAAGATCTCTTCACTTTCCTGGAAAACCATGGCTCTTAGCTGTTCAGGCCATGGCTAGAAAAAAGGAAAGAAGAGTCAGTACTTTAGGAGCTGATGATCTAACAGTCATTGGTTCATCAAGAAACAGAGCCGCTTCAGCCGAGGAACTCTCTCTCTTCTGTCCATTTGCACTCAACTGGAAACATTTGAGTGGCACATGCAGTATACACAACCATGTTGCAGTGAGTTGCAGAAGCAGACGACTATGATTTAAGATTACTGTGCTGATTAATCTGGCTTTAGTAAGTGTCTGTAGATGAAAAGCCACAGTAGGCTATGTGTTAGATAAAACATAAAATATAACATGTTATACCAATATATATTGAGTTTTGAATGAAACAGTTTTTGACATCTAAAAAATTATTGTAAGACAGAGTGTCATAAATGGCAAAAATATATATTTTTTTGTTTGGTTGCTATTGTTTATAATTTGTTACAAAAAGTTAACAAGCAACATGATTTTTAATCTGTGCTGTTAAAGACCAGAGCTACGTAAGAATGTTTGAAGAAACACCCATGCATTTAAGGGTTAATCTGTATGTGGCTTTTTGGTGTGCTGTGTCTGTGTAGAAATGATTACTTGAAAAGGAAATGTAAGAATGGTTCAAGCAGCAGCGTTTACACACAAAAGAGAAGTCCAGCTGTCGACGTAAGTGTTTTATCTTAAGGAACCCTGTTTGTGTTTGTGTTTATTTTGTGTGTGTATGTGTATGTGTATGTATGTGTGTGTGTGTGTGTGTGTGTGTGTGTGTGTGTGTGTGTGCGTGCGTGCGTGCAGGTGACAGATGGAGCAAATGCTATTGTACTGGGGAAACTCGGCGACATTCCCAGTCCTCTTGCCATCATTGGAGGGAACTGCGCCTTACAAGGCTTTGACTATGAGGGCAATGACCACTTCTGGACAGTAAGAACAGCCAGACAACATTTTTAATCAGAACACAATACAGTCTGTCTTACATTCAGAACATTGCTTTCATTGAATAGCAAAATAATGCTCAACTCATGAGACAGTGAGACTTCATCAAAGTGTAACTAGTTTATTTTCATTTGTTATATTTCTGCATATCGAACCTTTTTCTAGCCATTAGTTGGATGAGATCTTTTGCCCCATTTATTTGATTTGGCCTGTTTATTTGACACAAGTAGACAAAGTGAACGCCATTTTTTGTCATTCTGGTTATTTTCAGTCCCTGTCAAGATTTCTTGAATGGCCGAGTCAACTAAATGAATGTATTCATGAAGTTCTTCTTTTTAGGTAACTGGTGATAATGTCAGATCTCTGGTGCTGTGTGACTTCACTGGGGATGGGAAAAATGAGGTAAGTTCTGACTGGCTGGCAGTCTGAGACACGTGCTGTGTAGTCACACCGTCTGCTGTTTGAGTACAGAGTATTGTTGCTCGTCTTCTTCATATCGCTCTCCTGATTTATATATCTCTGTTCTTTTACATTTGTGTCAAGGCTTGGCCGATATGATGAGATATTTGATAGTTTGTCAGCCAAGATAATAGTCCTATGTTTTTGCGCTTTATTCAGTTTCTTTATCTTTTTCTCTTGCTTTCTCTACGCTTCACGACATTGTTGTAGCGTATCGAAACAAAAGTAACATGTTAACATATATCGGATGGTGTACATAATTACCTATGTAGCTCTGACTCCAGCAGGAAAGATGTCCGCCCTTGTTAGCAAAGAGAATGCAACTACGCCCTTTCGGGGATTCTTTGCTTTTAAACCCAACTAAAAAGGAGCGCCAAAGAACTAACCGAAGTGATTTGCGAGCTGTGTGATAAACAGGTTAGGACTTAAGATGGAAAAACCACAAATATCCAGTCCTTTCTTAACCTCACCATCCAACAGAAAAGTACTAGGGTAGTATTGGTCAGCCCTAGTTGTGTCTAAACTCAACTAACTACATGAGTTTAATGAAAGATATTATTATTATTATTATTATTGATAGTATTATTATTATCATATTGATATGATTATTTGTTGATTTTAAAAATATCGTCAGCTATTGTGTATTGTGTTTACAGCTCCTGGTAGGATCGGAGGACTTTGACATCAGGGTATTCAAAGAGGATGAGCTTGTGTCTGAGATGACTGAAAATGAGGTAAATGGATGCACTGTATTTCACTCTTTTTAAACTTGTTGACTCCAGAGAAAATCCACCAATACTGACAACAGTGTGGTTTGACAGTCGCACAATAATACTGTCTTACTGTCTTTTGCTATACTGGAGCAAAGCAATATTTTTGATAAGACAAGTTTTCCCTCTGCTCTTCTCCATACAGACAGTGACATCACTGTGCCACATGTATGGAAGTAGGTTTGGCTATGCTCTGGCCAATGGCACCGTGGGAGTTTATGACCGCACTGCGCGCTACTGGAGGATTAAGGTACCGTAGTCATTCTTGATAATGGCGTCTTGGACAAGAGGGGCTAACCTCATAAAACAGAAAAAATACACATTAGTAATTACATTTAAAGTCTTCAACATGTGGCGGGTGTAGGTGTAATATTTGTTTGCATCAGTCATTCCCTCTGAAAGCCTTAATCTGTTTGGTCTATGTTTGTTCCCCTCCCTTCTCTGTTATGAAACAAACTGTCTGAAAGCTTGTACTTAATCATTTGGGTCTGAATGAGCAGGATATTTTGATTGTATGACTCCATACTGTTTAAGTGCCTTTTTGCTAACACCCATACCTTAAATGTAATTTGTCTCCCCAATCAGTCTAAGAATCATGCAATGAGCATCCATGCCTTTGACCTGAATGCTGATGGAGTGGTGGAGCTGATCACTGGCTGGTCCAATGGAAAGGTATTTAGGCCTTTAAAAACAACCTCTCACACTGACGAAATGGGATTTGTAATTAGATTTCGGAAAACAACATGTCTGCATCTCTAGCTGGTGTTTGCCCTTTTATTTCAGATTGACGCTCGTAGCGACCGCACAGGTGAGGTCATTTTTAAAGACAACTTCTCCTCCTCTGTGGCCGGAGTGGTGGAGGGAGACTACAGATTGGATGGACAGAAACAACTTATCTGCACCTCTATAGAGGGAGAGGGTATGTTGTTTGGCTGTGTCTGCCTGTGTGGTTTATTCATAAATTTGAAATAACGTGTTGAAACTGGTTGAATTTGGGCCATGTTGTGTGTTCCAGGGTAAATGCTTTCACAAATTTCTGTGACTGTTTTTTTGTTTTGTTTTGTTTTTTTTTCAGACCAAAGATTTATAGCAACACTAAAGCATTTTAGAACGTTGCAGAATAAAGTTACAGCGGATATGGAAGAACTGACCATATAAGCTTGGAAGAGAATGTCATCAGTGTTGTAAATGTGTGTATCTTGTAGTTCGTGGTTACCTGCCTGCCAGTAAAGACCTCAAGGGGAATCTCATGGACTCCAGTGCTGAGCAGGACCTCATCAGAGAGCTCAGCCAACGCAGACAGAATCTGTTGCTGGAGCTACGCAATTATGAAGAGAATGCCAAGGTACAGATGTTCATTACATCATTTATTTATTTGTCATGTCAAATTTTATTTGTTTTAACATTTTAACATTAAACAAAAGTACATGGAGTACAATCGGTTACTTACAAATGTCATACGTGATATATGCAAAGATAGATTAAAAGAATTATTTCTTGCATATGGCGAATTGCCCATTTTACTTTTTTGGTTCTTGACAAAAAGGAAAATGATAGTATATCATTTTCCAGGAAATTATTAATTTTGCTGACTTTGAAGGCCTCCTGACTCTTTTCTTGAGTGCTAACCTCGCATCAGATTCTCAACCTTGAATGCAAGATGTCTCAGAACACACTGCAATCATATTTGCTGAGCAAGATCTGCTTAGCAGAATCCCCCCTCATCATATTTTGGCCACACCCCTGTTTGTTTCACAGATAGCAGACTTCATATAGATAATCACAGGATCATTCGTTGGCATTGGGCTGTATATTATTCTATATGCTAACATCCAACAAACTCTTTTATTGTTTCAGGGTGTGACAGAGACAAACAGTGGGGTGGGTGTCATCCCAGCCAACACTCAGCTCCAGACAGCGCTGTCAGTTAGAGCTGCTACAGAGGCTCAGAAGGCTCATGTAGAGCTCAGCATTTCAACACCAAATGGTAATATTTTACTAATTAAGCTGGGAATATCAAGCATGTCAAGGACTAGATCAATACTAATAAGTCCCTGTATCTCTCCTTTCTCCTTTCTAGAAACCATCATCCGTGCGGTGCTCATCTTCGCAGAGGGGATATTTGAGGGGGAGAGCCATGTCGTCCACCCCAGCGCCCAGAACCTGTCAGGCTGTGTCCGAGTCCCCATTGTCCCACCCAAAGACATACCAGTAGATCTGCACATCAAAGCCTTTGTAGGAGGAAAAACTAGGTAGGATGTGTGAGATAGTAAAGTATATGTGCTATCATTAGTGTTTTTTCTTCCTGTGTAATTAGCGCCTCTTTTTTGTTAACCCCTCTTCTCTGCACGTCTTCCTTTTTATCCTCTCTAGCACCCAATTCCACGTGTTTGAAATCACTCGTCAGCTGCCTCGTTTCTCCATGTATGACATCACTGTTGACTCCTCGGCTGCTCCGCCCACTGGAAGGGTCACATTCAGTATCAACGACCGACCACAGCGGGTAGGCTGAAGGCCAAAACACACCGGCAGCGTCATATGACGGCGGCGTCAATGACGCGAGTCAAGTGCTGCCCCCAACACACACAAAAAGCGTCGCGCTGCGGGACGTCAACCAGATTTCTATTGCACACTCCAGTCTGGGAGGCTGGGAAGTACAAAATAGCGCTTTTCAAGGGCGGCAACGCTGGAAAAATAGGACAATAGTGTAAAGTGCCGCAGTGCGGCACGTCGACGCACGTCGAGCTGCCACCGGTGTGGGTTTGTAAATAGAAAATAATGGGGGCGGCTGTTTTGGTGTGTTTTGGCTTTGAGTGTCTCTCTGGAAGATAGACGCTTGATTCCGAACAGTAATAGCATGTTCAAGGCAATAACATGTTGATAAATATTTGCCAGTTAAAATCTCTATGAATGCAATAGGTAATGTATATGACTTTCACATACGTGTGTATGTGTATGTGTGTGTGTGTGTGTGTGTGTGTGTGTGTGTGTGTGTGTGTGTGTGTGAAGGTGGTGATGTGGCTGAATCAGAACTTCTTGCTGCCTGAGGGAGTAGACAGTCCTGACATCACTTTTAATTCGCTGAGAGGAGGGGGACTGTTGTCCATCAGTATGGCCAGTAATGGACAGGTACGAACACACAAAAACAATTACGTATTTAGCTAAAAGCTTAATTCACAATCATCGGTTGTTCAGTGTTACACTTTTGTACGCTTTTCAGCCAGCTTTGACTTTGAATTAACAAGAGAACCGAATTACAAGTGCCTGGATTTCATAGCTCAAAACACAAACATTTATTAATGAAGTCACTGTGATAAGCCAATACCAATAAAATCAATGGGACTAGTTGTTTATTTAGCAATAATTATAATAATCTATTTGAAGAATTGATCTTCACACTGTCATCTGTCACCATAATCAATTTAACTCTCACATTTTAGCCCATTTTGGACAAAAATGTGATGATTCTGGAGTAATGAATTTAATAAATCATACCCCACACAACACTTAACTTGTTTAGTTGCAAGTAGTTTTAAGTAAAATAGACATAGTACTGTATATGTGCAAAGTAAATTTAGTTACATTTAATGAATTATGCATAGTTTGTTTTTTGTGCTCATAAAGGGAAGTGTGACCGTGAAAATAATCTAAACTTTACCAACAGTGAACAAAACTGATCTTAGCTTGCACAAAGCTATTGTACAATAGCTCCTGGCCTTTTCCTCTTAATTCAGCTAAAGCCATACTCCAATTTGCCCAATCAGATCACTTTTAGAACTGATGACATTGACCTGGCAGGAGATCTGGTCCAATCACTGGCCTCCTTCCTGGCAATAGAGGACTTGTCAGCAGAAGCAGATTTCCCCGGCTACTTTGAGGAGCTACGCACTACACTCACTGAGGTTTGGCTTTAATGAGATTGAAACCACTGCTGTCATAAACAATTTATGCTGTGTATTCCACTAATACTGCAAGACACAATACCTTCTGTTACATGCGTGTCAACCTGTACATTTACTACATTTTAACTACAATTTTGACTTCAACAGTGCCCTGTGTGAAAAGCTTGTCAAGACTCACAGAGGCAATATGAGAAATTAATTCTTTATTTGTCAGGAGAGGGAATTCACTTATTGTTGTTGGTGCTGTGGTTTAATATTGAGTCTTAAATATCTGTATGCTAGGTGGATGAGTTCCACTCTGTCCATCAGAAGTTAACTGCAGCCATGGCCGACCACTCCAACTACATCAGAAACATGCTGGTGCAAGCAGAGGACGCTCGCCTTATGGGTGACTTGTGAGTAGCCACAATATGATTACAGTATGTTAAACTGGTCTCATTTATAATCCATGTTAAAAAGAAATAATAATAATGAAATAATAATATGTGAAATAGAGGCCAAACATGGACAGTACTTTAAAATCTCTGTTATAGACCTTTTCCAACAAAGCCCCTCTTACACGGCCTCTTCAAGGCAGGAATTCTGTGTATAAAGTGTTGATGGAGGAACAGAGTTGTCTTGCCTTTAAGGTGGCATCGGAGCCAGAAACAACGCCAAAACAATGTCTGTATAAACGGAACAGCCAACAGGATGGGCGGCACAAGTGTGATGTTTTGATGATGTGTTACGCCTGTGACCTACCGCAGGAGATTTAAAAAGTACCTGATAACAGTTAGCACCTTAATCAAAGAAAAAGAACAGTGGTTGAAAATGTCCACAAACTGGGAAACAATTAGGTGCGAGAGCTACCCTCCGAGCAGAGGACGAGATCAATGGCCATATAACAAGGATGGTAAATGACTGTTATTGACATGCTATGCTTTTATGACTGTTTAGAAAGTATTGCAGATGCGTATGCTATATGTCACACTAGAGTCCAAGGTTGTTGTGTCACCTGTCGGGCCCATCACACCTCATTGCTTTCATGATGCCGACATGCTGTCTAAAATCACACGCTGGAGCGGCATGATGCTGCTGTTTTTTGGTTTTGTATAAAAAAATGCAAAGATAGCATAAAGAAGGGACTTTGTAGCAGCCTTATAGCATGATCTGTGTCTGAAAAAGGCTACTGCTAATAATTTTTTGACTGCATGTCATTTAGGTCAGCCACTTCGGGAGTTGATTTATTGTGCATTTTGTTTTAAGTCCACACAAAAAAAAAACATCAGCCATCAATAATGTAATTGGTCCTACTTGGGTTTTTTCAACCATGAAAATTCAACATGTTTGCTTGGCTTAAGGTCTGCTGTTTTGCAAAATTCTGACCAGTGACTTCTGAAACAAAAGAGTGATTGTATCAAAAACATGAAGGACAAACACACTCACTGATGTGTTGACACAACTGTATACAAGGTCAGAAATTAACACCTGCCAAAGGCAGGTATTTTTTCCATCTGGCAAATAAATCTTGGAAGGCTATCCGCCACAGTGGTGGGTAAATTTTGTCCCAAAATAGTCTTGTAATAAAAAACTATTCTGAGAGGCTTTACCACATTTTGGTGTCATGTAGAGGAGTGCTGTGCTGTCTGTGCTGATAGTGTGTGCGTTGACACGCACACACTACCAGATATTTTTAAGTTCATCTAAACAGTGCAGTGAAAGTGATTGACTCGAGTGCTCTTAGTTTCACTGTTGACTGTATGTGACATCAGCTATTCAACTAAATTTCCCGATCACCTGCTGATCACTTGCCTTCAGTCTGCTGCTAGCTGATGTACTCTGTCATGAGCAGGAGGTCAGACTTCATGGACTGTGCAAAGAAGAGGGCGATTATGGTGGAGAGTGAGAAAATCTGAGGAAGTTGATTAAAACGATTAAGCATTAGATAGGTTTACAGAACCTTCAAATTTACCTTTATGTTTAATCCTTAAATGCATTTAATAGCACATACTTTAATAGAATCTTGAGATTTTTTTTCCTCCGGTCTCCTCTTTAAGTTTGCATTTAACATTATACCTTATTATCTCAATGAAATGTACTGAAACAAATGTATACGTGACACAAAAAGGTGATTTATTATTATGTCCAGTAAAAAATATGCCTGGCTGGTGGAATTTTTCATCTACCAGTTCCCTTGACCAGATGGTCAAAAAAATAATGTCAAACAATGACTTTGTAGATATTTTTTAAGCTTTAGTTGGTGGTACTGTTGAATTGTGTTATAATCAAAGATGTTTCTAAAATTTAGTGTACTCTTGCTGATATTAATGGGAGGGGAAAAATATTAGCAGTGCCTCTCAGTGTATATAGTACAATGCTATACATTTCAGCTGAACCACAAGCCTCCAAAATGTCCACCAAATCGAATCAAAGACACATCTAAAACTGTTTCAGTGGAAAATGAGTGTATATTTAAGCATATGTTTATAATACTGATAAGATGAAAAGAGGACCAAACCAACTCACCTTTTATCTCTCTCTTTCCCCCATACTTTCTCTCTAACTCTCTCTCTCTCTTGCCCTCTGTAGGACAACAATGAAGAAGCGGTACAGAGAGCTGTACGATCTAAACAGGGATTTGATCAACGAGTATAAAATCCGCTCTAACAACCACAATGCACTACTGGGCTGCCTCAAGTCTGTCAACCAGGCCATACAGCGGGCTGGTAGACTCCGAGGTATGCTACTGTGTGTGGGTGTGTATGAGTGCATGTGTAAACACACTAAAACAACTAAAAGTCCTTAACAGCAGTACTGTATGTGGGCTGACAGGCATGAAGTCAAGCCCTTGTGTAGGAGACAGAGGATGCTCATATCAGGGACTGTCTAAGATAATCAATGTTATTATATCTGGGGAGGGTTTTGAATGTAATGCATGTGTGCTCTGGATTCAGTTGTTTGTTCTCTCTAGTGTTTGTATGATTGTACATTATATCCCATAGAGCATTATCAGCGTCCTCCAGAGCTTTTGCACACATTGTGAATATACAAAGCTTTGATGATGTGGATGAGGGGCTACTAATGCTTTGCAGAGCACTTGAGTTTGGCTCTCTTTAGTTACTTGACTGGAATGCCTCTGTTTTACTGTCTCCTATAGCTTTTTTTGGAAGCATACAACATGCAGCGTATTGGGGAAAAACATTCATGACCACATGTTATCATTTTGTACGCTGTCTTCAGATGTGGCTCTGAACTGAAGATGGCATAACTTATAGTTTTGCCTCAAAGCATCAGTTGGTAATGGTAACATCAAAGCTGTAGCTGGTAACTTTATATAAATAAGTTTTTGTCGTATTTGATGAAACTCACTGTAACCTGAGTGCACAATATGAGAGAGATAGTCTGTGAAAAAAATCATACTCCTCTGCCTCCTCATAGTGCTTCTAATGGCATTTGTTAGAATCCAATGCAGCTAAAGGAAAACAACCAATGAGAGCTGAGGAGTCTGTAATGCAGCTGTCAGTCATGTCAATCACTGCTTTTAACTGCAGTTCAACTGTTGAACTAGGCAGAGCTGATCAAATATAAATTAAGATTCTGTTACTTCGTTCCCTAATCCTCACCTCAAATGTTTTCAGAAACATATTTAAATGAGGGAAAGATGTTAAAGATGGCACTGAGAACACTCAGGCGAATGTTCGTTGTATCTGGGTACATTTTCTGTTCCATAACTGAGAACACTTTAATAGAATAACACTCATTAGGGTATTAAATGCAGAATACAAACATTCTGTGGGTTCACAAAATCAGGTTCTCCTTCATCGTCTATGGAGCAGCCCCAGACTTTATACCCTATGACATCATCACAAGTTTGAGACTTACTTCTCTGATTTCTGGCTTTGAGAGAGAGTAGCTCATGTTTGTAAATATTTATTGAACTTTCCTCAACCATGGAAATGACATATTGGAATTTTTTTAGGCATTGTTCCCCCGTTAGTATTGATTTCACTATCAAATGGCATGTATACATGTAGAGCATAGGAGCTTTAAAGCATTTGGGTTATTGTCTGCTCATATTAATCTGTCACTGTTCCTCCTTCTCTTCAGTGGGTAAGCCCAAGAACCAAGTGATCTCTGCCTGTCGAGATGCCATTAAAAGCAATAATGTCAACGCACTGTTCAGGATCATGAGAGCTGGCACTGCATCCTCCTGAGGCTGGAAGGAGGGGGAAGGCAGGAATGGACAAAGAGATTGAAAGTACAAGCACAAATGATCAGTACTGTAAAGTTGAACTTTTTCTAATGCCAGCAAGGAAGGTTCTCCAGAATGATGGGACGAGAACTACACACAGACAGGAAAAGGGACCCTGTTGTAGCCTTAATCTTTTTCAATGATTTAGGAATAAGCAACAGCCTGGCAGCACCATTTGACACCAGCTCCATCATACTTTCACTGTACGTAAAGCCTGAAATTCTGCTAGCTCACAAAAATAAAATGCTGACCACAGGCTTAGTAAAAATGTCATCCATCTCAGTTGAGCTCTGTGGCTGTTTGGAAGAGCTTGATTTAGTGCATTGACAGCTTAGCTAGATAATTGTCAGAATCAGTGTAGGAGTGGACAGGCAGCAGTGAAACAAGTGTTTAGAGAGTTCAGCTGGACATAAAGTGGGAGTGGAACGCTTCCCCCAAATGATTTCTCACAAGCAGTGGAACAAAGGTAGTCCGAGTACAATGATGCTTTAGAGAAACTCATTTTAATTCATTAATCTGAACGGTTCAACATATCACTGCTGTCTGAAACTCATCCAAAACAGAAATGGGTCAGATATATGCTCGCTTATACTCGCTGATAGCATCAGTAGTGAAGAGTTAAGAAGGAACGCGTTAAGCTGAAAGTACTAGAGGTGTTTGCTTAAGAAATGTTTAAACTTAAGAAAAGAAACTGTTTCCACGAAGACACTAAAATGACTCTGTGCTGATCGGCGCCCTGCCTGTGTAATTCAGCTGACACTGATGTTTAGAGAGAGTACAGCTGGAGCAAGACTGAGAGCAGCTTCCTCTCAGATGGAGAGTCGTGCCATTTAAATCACTGTTGGCCCTGATAGCTGTGTGTGACGGCTCACTCAGACTCACGTCTCTGCTCCCAGCTGCTGTATGTGTTGTGTGCTGTTTGTAGCCAAAGAAAACTATTTTAAATCAATGGATGTCACAGGACCAACGCTGTGTGCTTAAACTTGTTTACCTTTTGTAGGTTATACACTAAGATTGTAAATGTAATTTTGTGTTTGTGGCAGAAAATATTATGAAATTAAATTATGTTTTAAAAGTTTGTATGCACAATGTACATGTTTTTTTTTTTTTAAAACTTTGGGATCTCTACTATAATTTGAAGTTAGGTTTTGCAGGTTTAAACAAACTTTGACTGCACAGCATAAGCTTGAAATAACAGACCAACTAATGGGCAGATGCTTGCGTAACAACAGGGAATAATGCGAGAGAACTGAAAAAGTGACATCTAGTTTTTAGACATTTGTAGTGCAATAAGAATGCACATTTGGGATTAAAAAACCTTTGATTGCTTGAAATTGAAGACAGCTGCATATGCTCCCTACCATTTTGCAAATATCTTTGAATTGTCTTAGAAAAGAATTCAATTTCAAAAAGAGATACTAGAGATAAAAAAAAAATAAATAAATACAAGCATTACAGTAACATACAGGTATATTTGCATTACTTACATACGCCACCATAACTTCTTTAGACTCTACTGTAAGGTGTTGAGATGAGATTGAGGTTAATTAAGATGTGTTTTTTTTTTAATCAAAAATAATTGTCTTCAAAGTGAAGCAGAAAAGCTTTTACATATAACTGCACGTCTCTACCTAACAGAACGCTCGCCAAAGTTAGTTCAGTAGAACTGACTATAAAGAGGATAAACAGATCTGGTTTAGCTGCAGGCTACTAAACCCTGTAACCAGCTGGTTATGAGGAATTATATCCCAGAGAAATGTTCCCTTCTTGTTCTTCTGTCAGTTTTTCCAACGTTCCTACTCTCTGCATAGTTTTGATTGGATGCACACATGTTCACTCACACAAGCCATATTCTATAGGCGCTACATATGGTTCAGTAAAGACGCAGTCTGCAGTCATAAATTCCTATTGCTGCTGCTCATGCTGTGTCTCTGCATGAGTGTGCTTTGCTGTGTGCGCACTTAAACTTGTCCGAAAAAAAAAATAATAATCGCAGACTACCGAAACTCATTTGACTGAGGCTGAATATTTAAATTATCAAAAATATTCTATTACGCTTAATTAGATATGCTGTCTGCTCACAGCACAATAAAACCAAGGACATCCAAAATAAAACATCGCTCTGTCGCTGGCCCTGATCTCTGACTGGAAGAAGAAACTAGAAAAAGATATGACTCATTATCATAACTTTAACTCCACACTTTCTACTTTCATCTATTGCTTCATTTATTAGTCCATTTTTTCCTTTACAATCCTCCCCAGTTGCTGTGTTGGCATCTGGCTTCAAGTCGCTCCGCTCCACTTTGAGTCACGTGGTCAGCCTAAAGGATGAAGATGCTGCGTTCAGGTGCTCCTTTTTAGCTCCTTCCCTTGACTACTGGCTCATACGTTCTGATGTATTCGAGTAACTTACTTTGGATTTGACAGACTGATGTGGGGAAAAAAAGAATAACAGTAGGTATTGTGATTAGTTTATAAGGCCAACAGGCTAATTATTGAATACACACCCTTTTTATCGTGTATATCAAAATTATGGTCTTTATTGTGAATTGCATTTCCCACTATTCAGAGCTGTATTCATTACTCCCAAATAGAGACACACTCATAATTACAGTGTTGGTTGTGTGTAACAATTATTGTCACTTTTCTGATCTTTTTACAAAGACGTTTAACCTAAAACTGACAGCAAGCAGTGCTAGTTGATTCCGGAATAGCTGACCCTACATGAAGAAAAATCAGTCATTTAATTATTATTTTCAGTGTCTTTATAATTCCCTACACTTCATCGTTGACTGTGCATATTTGGATATTTCCCACAGCGCCTGAATGCAACCTTACCATACCCTTCCAGGCGCAGCGCCAGGTAACTCGTTCTAACCTTCCTCACCGACACACACACCGAAACGCACACATACACACTCCTGACTACATCATCTGGACCGCTCTCCTCTCCTCTCATTGGATCGTAGTTGTTGGAAACTTTGAAGATCAGTCTGCTTCGTGTGTCGGTGCGCAGATTGCAGCTTGTGTTGCAGTTTTCGGACATCCACGGCACAGATGTTTTCAGTTTGACCTCCTCCTCCGTCACGTCTGGTAAGTTTGAATGACTTGCAGTAATCCGGGAACATTTCATAACTATTGTGGTTATAAAATCAGGCAGGCTTGTTGCTGTTGGTAGTGTGAAACATGCAGAATATGTTTGATCAGAACTGGTACGTTTTGTGTAAATTGCGCGAGAGGTTTGTGACGCTATTGGCCATGCATGTGTGGAATTTGTGGTCTCTGACAGAGACGAATAGCTGTGATTAAACAGTATAACACGGCGTTATTTAGGGATGTCTGTAGATGAGATGTATGTTGGGACACAGTGTTCTTTGAAAGAGTTAGTACCCTCACTCACTTACATAAGACGCAGACACTCCCCCTTCTGAACTGAGAATCCATGGGAGTCTAAAGACAGTTACAACATCTTGGACCATTTTGAATTCATTATATTTTTTGTCATTTAATGGATACTACTCTGAGGTCATGTTCAGCTTGTCAGACTTGCTATTCAACCACATTTTGACAAAGGTGCCAGGACATCTTGTAACCTCCAAATGACCAACCATGCTACTAAGAAGTAAGTAAGCACCTTCTTTTGAAAAAGGAGAAAAAAGTAGGTGAATGGTTGTGCCTATCGGCCTCTAAAGTGCGTATTTGCTTTTTGCCACAGGAACACATTTAAAGTAGAATCTGCTGAAATGATTTATGCCACAAAGCCAGATTAGTTCATAGTGTTGGATAAGACGAGAGAGGGTTTCACAATCAGAGCATTGACTTCCAGAATAGTTTATCCTTCTTAGAAAAGCAAACAGATGGAGAAAGGGACACGTAACAATATGATCATTATGGATTCTTTGTTGTTGCTCTTTAGGATGTCCCCGCCCATTGGTGCCTGAGAAGAAGGGGAGGATGGAGGCAGACACGATGGACGTGCATCCAGTGATATGAGTTTCTGCAGACAAACTGTAAAGTTTGAGGTGATATTTAGCGATGCAGCAGATAGGAGGAAGGAAAATCACGACATCTCTTCATCAAATTCTGCAGAGTAACCTGCAAATCCAGATCTGCTCCGTATCAGTCTCCACTACTGGCCCCTTTCCTGTACGTTCCTGTCCAATACTTACCTGACGTCAGCGTCTCCACAAGATGCTGAGAAAGATGGTGACACTGAGGAGGATCCTCCATGTGAAGGGAGATGTGATGTGCACAATGCTGCTGCTGGCGCTGTTCTGTCTGCTGCTCTATGCCCGCCAGGTGAGGATGGAACCTATCACAGCATATTAAAAAGCATATCAAGATTTTTGTAAAATTTTTAACTAGACAATACAACCCTCTCCCTCTCGAAAAGTACCTAGTCTTTAAAATCACGTGTCCACCACTCATGTTTCCAGGTGGTGATCTCCTCTGGGTGGGACAAGCCTACGTGGAAGCTGGAAGTCCATGGCTCTACCAGCTCTAGCAGGACCTTGCTGGGTGCCAGCAGGGCCAAAGTAGGCCAGGAGTCTTCAGGGGTATGACCCTATCTGATTCAAGTTATGAATGTGTGTATGATATCAGGAGTGCGATATGCAATGACGTTGTTGAATATAGAGATGATGATATGATGGGTGATAAATGAGCAAATTTTGAAGTGAACAGCTTAAATGTTTTTCTGCTCTAGGTTTGCACTGCTAACACAGACCCCAGACAATGAATAGCTAATGCACACTGAATTTAAAAAAAAAAAAAAAAAAAAAAGATAGAGAAAAAAAAAGGAAATGCAATGAATTTGATAGCTTTTCAATGTAGTGAGTCCCCCAGGACCCACAGGTGGTTATTTTATGGATTAGCCCTAGACTTTCTATGGGTAATTTAAATAAGTTACTCTATACATTTAATGGCTCAACAGTTTGAGAATTATGCTTTATTTCTGTCATTCTTAGAAGACCTTTTTACTTAGTCAGACTATGAACAAAACAGGAAATAACAACAACATAACTGGTCTTGTGCAAGATGGCTGACAATATTTCTTCAACAGGGCTCGTTCTGTAAACTTTAAAACTTCATCAGATCCAGTAGCACAGTCACATCATCACAATTTAGCATTATTAAGGGGGAAAAAACGTGGCACATCCCCTGAACGGTAAAGCCCCATAGTCACTGACATGAGTGAATACAGCATCTGCTGTTGCAGCTGACATTGCAACGTAAGACAACAGGAATGTCTGCAGCGACATCCTACAGATTAGTGAATTTGGGTGTATTTTATGAACCTTAAAATAAAAGGTTATTGTGTCCTGGCGGTCCACTCAGGACCTGAGTGCTGCCCTGCAACCTTTACCGGGAAACAGCAACACACTGAGCTTCAAAGAGCCGGGGATGAGAACAGATGGGCGTGCAGACAAGTGTCAGATCTGTGCAGAGCAACAGAACAATTACACCAACACATCATGGACAGTATGATGACAACATCCAAAACAAGCTTCACTTTCAGCGGAGAAACACTTTCAAAACTAGATGGCCTAAAGTCACTCAATGCCACGGTTTCAACACGATTTGCATGGGACATGTAAATATACTATTTATCGCAGTTCAAGCAGTCTTTGTGATACTTATATTGTGCATGTTGATAATGGGATAAAGGTACATTTTTATTTATATATATATATATATATATATATATATATATATATTATACATCCCCAGCTTGTTTGCATGTATCAGAATCAAGTTATCATCATAATAGCCCTGTCAAAATAACTACTTTGTTGTACGCTATCTTGTCCCAGAAAAAATTGGGATAAACAGTATTATTGTCATTTTGAAACTATTACGCCACTGATAGCATAGCATAATAATAGCATAATAATGCACATACACGCTTTCAAAGAGCAATAGACTTTTATATGCTCAACACTCAAAACAAGCTTATTTCAGAATGTATTAAGGGAGCATTAAAAAATAAAGCTGCATGATTACATGCATCAAAAGGCTGTGCTGTGTGAAAGGCGGTGCTTGTAGCGACAGACCCATAGAGATTTATTACCAACGCTGCAGTTCCCTTTAGCTCTGCAGAGGTTTCTAGCATCTCCCAGCTCATTGTTTAGGTTTTACAGTCAGCAGCTTTAATGTTTGGGTCAGTGTCATTGCTCTCATCAGTGTCATGTCCAGCAGCAGCAGCAGCAGCAGCAGGCAGTTGTGTTCAGTGAACAAGCTCTGATATGGCCAGTGTGCACTGCCAGCCCAACACCAAACAGGCAGACAGTAAGTAAGTGAAGAGTCTTGCAAAAGGTGATTGCTGTCAGAAAGAAACAGTTGCAGTCGCAGGTGAAGGCGGTGAGGACAAGGACTGAGTGTGCTTTGCTGATTTGAAGTTGCTGCAAGAAGGTCATCATTTGTTAGTCTCATCCTCAATTATAAGAATAGGGAAGTCGCCATAAGGACGTGATACTCCTTGTGCTCACAGGGAGACAGCATTGACTGCGGAGACAGTTTCACATATTGTCTACTACTGAGATAAAACTCATAACCAAGCACTGAGCTGTATACGCTTTATGAATATTCAAGTGCATCAGTGTATGTACACACAGTGTGTTTGTATTTATGTATGCATGAATGTCCTTCTGCACTGACCAACAAACTGTTCAACGCATTTTTTAAAGCATGAAGCAGTACAAACAGATATTATGATGGTATCTGTAAGATTATTTTGTAGTGTCATTTCAGCTTTCATGCTACTTTTGCACATAAAACTTTATTATATGTTAATTAAGATGACATTTTCTTACTATAATAAATGTCATCTGTCTCACATCATTTCTCCTAAATAGAAGATCCCACCCAGTCCTTCAGTGCCACAGCTTCCTTCCTGCAAGGTCCAGCCCAAGTCCAAACCTTCTCAGTCCAAGTCCAAACCTCCTCAGCCCAAGTCCAAACCTCAGGTCAAATCAAAGGGGAAACCCAAGTCGCGACGGAAAAATGCTGTGCCGACTAAGGCAGCTGGCAAGCAGCTGCCCACGATGCCACCATTTGACTTTGAGGGCTATCTGAGAGAAAAGGACAACAGAAACTTCAAGCTGCTCATCGACCAGCCAGATAAATGTAACACTGGAGGAGCAGAGGAAGAAGGAGGTGGAGGAGGAGGAAGTGAAGGGTCTACTACTGCTCCCTACATGCTCATTGCAGTGAAATCCATCCCTGCAGATTTTGATAAACGTCAGGTAAAATATGCCATGTTGTATGTAGGCCTTTGCCAGAAAATTATGTGTCACTTTTATTTAAAAAAAAAAAAAAAAGAAAGAAAGAAAGAAAGAAAATTGCTGTAAATCAATGCATAAATTAGGCTTTATTTGAGGGGAGATAATATGAATAGTGAGCATTTAAAGTTCAATGTTCAGTTGCACTGAGCACAAGTGGGACAGAGTTAACAAGTAGCCTGTGAACACAGTGGAGCATTTAGCAGCTAAAGTGCCAGATGCTTCCTTTAGGAGTTGGTGGAGACCAAAAGTGGATCTAAAAAGGGAGTAAATATTTGACGGACAGTAAATTTGTCAGATGGACATAATCATGTCTCCAAATGAATGCTGACATTGCTTTGTGTCTGCTTGATATGTAAACAAGCATGCCACAATAACTAGCCTACTTTTGTATGACGGTATATTGTCCCAGAAATAATTGCGATAAACAATATTATTGATATGATGGAGAAAGAGCAACTACGTTTTCATTCTTAAGAGTATTTCAGACGTTGGAATTGGAAAATGAAAAAGTAGCTTATTTTTAAAGAGTTTTAAAGCTACACTGTGTCATCTTTGAAGTGTTTTTAAACCGGAGAATCGTAGGCTAGCACCCAAGTCTTATACTGGCTGGGGAAATCCTGCTGTTTATTCTGGCGTCATGTTGGCTAAAATGCAAGTGGCATGTTATTTAAACAAACACAATATCGAGGTCAGCAAAATTATTGAGCTCATGTCCAGAGTAGGGATATAGTTTGATTACTTTTTGCAGTAACAGGTAATCTAACGCGTTAGTTTGCTGTTTGAGTAATCAAATGCTTGAGTACATTTTCAAACAAGCCATCAGTTACTTCCGTTACTTTTAGAACGCTGGTCCTTCAGCTCCGAAACAGCAATGGCTGTCTTTTGGTTCTAATAACGGAGATAACGTTAAACCTATCAGTCCGAAAGAAGTCATGAAGCTTGTGGCTAAGTTAGCTACGTGGTAGAAGAAATGCAGCCGTTGTCTACGGTGGAGTCTAAAAAAAAGGTGGAGGAGGACTCGCTGATAGACAGGTCAGACTCAGGACTTGTATTATGCCTGGTACACACTACACGACTTTTCTGCCCGTTCTGAAAGTCGCTATGTCACATTACACGATTGTGGAGTCATAAAATCATGCCGCGACTTGGCCGACAGACATGACACACTACACGATGGTACTCACCAATTATCTCCGGTTGTCTTTCATGACATGTGTGATGTCATCAGGTTATTCTTGTCCTATTTTTATTACTTTTACTATTATTTCAGTCACTGTGTCTGTTCATGTGCCAGCCAACATGTTGTTGTAGTCACCTAAAAGCGTCAGCAGGTGGCAGGCGCTACATTTGAAGCGCCATATGTAAACTATCAAGCTACTGTATCTTCCACAGGAATTTCTTATGAATGTTTCAGAATAAAAGCCTATTTAGAAAATGGAGGGATTCTCTAGCCGAGGTTATAAGGGGCTTTTAATTTGAAACAAGTGTTGAGTTTGAAATGATGGTGCGATATGTTAACTTTACAAAGACAACAGAGCAGATAAACAGTAAATATATAAACACACAGAGAGATTAATAAATAACGCACCGTCTTTAATGCAGTCTGTTTCAAATGAAGCTGGGAGCCTCTGCAGTTGTGGTGAGTAAAAGCCCTGCCACTATTTGTTAATGTTATTACTTTATGTCCGACCGTGAGGATGTAGCTACCATTGTTTCCTAGCTTGATGCTAATGACAGTAACGTTAACTCAGCGGGTTGACAAAGTGCCTCTGCTGTTTCACACCATCATTTCCCCCTTTTACTCTGTGTGGTAACATCCCTAGAGGAAATATTAAAAATGCTGGGGTGTTGTTGTCATACAGTTGTCTACGGCAGCAGATCGTTCTGTGTTTCTACTGGTCAAAGTGACGGCTGTGATGGGAGAATTGGATCTCAGTGAAGGGCAAGTGGTCCATAACTAAAAAATGTAGGCGTAGTGCCCTGTGGTCCATTGCCCAATAGGAAATGTAGAATACTCAAAAGTACTTTAAAAGTGCTTGAGTTACTTTTCTCAGGGAGTATCGCAGTAAAGTAACTGGTTACTTTAAAAAAAAGTAATGCAGTAAAGTACTTTGATTACTTTTAAAGTAACCTTTACCCAACTCTGGTCAAGTCCATATATTATATGATTAAAGAAATTACATAATTATCATGACAGACCTGTATGTACAGTAAAACTTCAATTAATAGCCTGGGCTTTTATTTGCGTCAGTCACTGAACTCAACAGGAAGGCGTCTGTATGGGTCAGGCCTTAATACCTTTCAAACAAAACTCTTGCTCAGCAAAGATGGGAAATATAATCAAATTGTTTATTAAACCATTATTAATATTACCTCTCTAAAATAAGACTTTGAATAACATATCAATTATGAATCATTCATTTGATCTTGCTCTGACCGACAGCGTGTCAGAGAGGGAGAATTACAACAGTCGTTTTACGATACTTGGCATACCAAGACAACACTTTTTTTTGTTTCACTTATTTACCATGCTGGTAAATCAAAATCAATAACTGTATTCTTTGGTGCTCATGTTTTCAGTAAACCAAACAAACTAACAATTGACTTTTGGAAAATCCAACGTTTACCAAGGTAACGATGTGTCCATATTGACAAAAGTTTAGAATACAGTGGAAACAGCTATCTAACATTAGCTCAGATGGGTAGCCAACAACCTGGTGGGCTTTAAGAGGTTTTATACATCCGAAGAACTTCTATAAAAATGAACTGCTTGGCAACCAGACCTGGCATCTAATTGAGACCAGCATTTATTTGTCTAAATGTGTAGCCACATTCGGCTTGTAAACGGGACTCTG
Organism: Epinephelus fuscoguttatus; assembly: GCF_011397635.1. Taxonomy (NCBI): domain Eukaryota; kingdom Metazoa; phylum Chordata; class Actinopteri; order Perciformes; family Serranidae; genus Epinephelus; species Epinephelus fuscoguttatus. The sequence continues at coordinate 8,574,513 of NC_064755.1, forward strand.
TGTTTATTTGGGACTCGGCTTTTAATTTTCTTTACACAGTAAATAAGTTATTGTTTGCTATCTCATTCCCCTGATGTTGGTGAAACAAATAGTTAATACAAATTTAACATTATATTTAATTAGTCAATTTATTGTTCAACAAAAAAAAATAAATCTTTCTCTCTGCACTAAATTCTTTTTAGGTGGTACGTCGGACCTGGGGTAAAGAGGGACTTTTCCAAAATGGTGTGTCCATCCGCACTGTTTTCCTGCTGGGGGTTCCCAGGAATCGGACTGCTCTGCCTCTGTGGGATCGGCTCCTGACCTACGAGAGTCAAACCTTTAGGGACATCCTGCTCTGGGACTTTGAAGACACCTTCTTCAACCTGACGCTAAAGGAGACACACTTTCTGGAATGGGTTAACAGCAGCTGTCCTCATGTCAAGTCAGTGTTTATAAGCCTAAATCAGGATGTGATCTGATTCTCAGCCTTTTGTGAGTCATGTCTGATGCTTTTGCGATTATCTCTTCTTATACAGATTCATCTTCAAGGGTGACGCTGATGTGTATGTTAATGTGGAGAATATACTGGAGATGCTACAAGGCCAGAAACCAGACAAGGATCTGTTTGTTGGCGATATTATTATCCATGCTAAACCCATTCGCCGGCGCAGTTCCAAATACTATGTGCCAGAGTTTGTTTATGGAGGGGGTTTGTACCCAAATTACGCTGGAGGAGGAGGGTTTGTCATGTCGGGACATACAGCTCGGAGACTTAGCTCTGCCTGTCAACAGGTACTTCAAATTTGGACCAGTCTGATATTTAGGTGTCTATTTTTATAATTCTTTGATCTACAATGTTTTTTTTTTATTTTTTTAAATTCCAGGTGGAGCTGTTCCCCATTGATGATGTCTTTCTGGGAATGTGCCTCCAGCTGATTGGTGTCAAACCATCACGCCACCAGGGCTTTCGGACCTTCGGAATTCCCCGACCGTCTGCAGCGCCCCACCTTCAGACGTTTGATCCCTGTTTTTACAGGGAACTCATGGTTGTTCACAGCCTCAGTGTTCCTCAGATCTGGCTTATGTGGAACCTCCTGCATGACCCCAAACTGACCTGTCACAACAGGACAAGCCCGACATCCTGGCCCTTTAAGTGGAAGGATAAGGTGGGAGAAATGGAGGGAGAAGAGACAGACTATGGTGAGAAGCAGGTGTTTGTCACGCACTAGTGACTCCCTGCAGGACCAAGTGAGATCTGCAAGAGCCCTAGCGAGGATAAAATGCTTATAAAGTAGGATCTGTGGCTGACTTGAAAAGCTTGCGATGTGTTCAAAAGCGCAGTTGAGTCATGAGACTTTATCCAAGCTGGCAGATTATCTTTGGGGAAATGAATTGGCAAAGGCCTAAAGTGCTTCAGATTTTTCAGTCAGGAAGCCCAAAGAGAATTTAGGCTTTTCCCATCCAGGCCCATCTGTGTGTTCATACAGTGATTGTGAACAATCGTGCAGCCAGGCCTTGATTTGCAAAGAAGATTGTGAGAAGACTTTTGAATGTGTAATCTTGAGAATGTATTGTGTTCCAGTTGTTTACACAGAGACACAACAGGATCCACAAGGACAACATGAAGACATGTGGTTAGCTGGTTTAACCCTAGCCGAGCATAAATGCAACTGTGTTTCTGAGACCTGACCTTAACATTGGCACAGTTTTTCACATTTGGTAAGATACAATTCTTGAAGCCTTCCATCCTTTCTCAAAACTTTAAACACAAAACCAAATCTTCAAACTACATCTGCAAAACCTGACTCCTCCATCAAAATCATTTTTTCCCCACAAAGCCATTTGATCAGTGCTCAAAATCAAAAATGTTTTCAGATCATGCACACAGCAATTCAGTATAATTACTACTGAGCAGTCAATACACACTACATCAACACAATGGTCAGGACATGTGGCTAAAGAAAAAAAACTTTTTATTGTTTATAATAAACACATTTTGCTGTTTTAGAATGTATATTGACAGCTTAATACAGAACATATTGTATACTGCAAGTACTACAAGTATGAGGGATTCATTCTGCCTCAGACTCACCTGTTTGTGCTGGGTCAGGCCAAAGGACTTCGTCTACATTACAGGCAACATTCTCCCTTGCCAGGAAATGGGGGAAAACCTCTTCAGTGTGCCAGATCCAGTTTTGACAAGACTCAACAACGGTGTCACCACAGGCCAAGTCCATTGCCTGTAGAAGATTATCCCTGGTATAGGGGTTTTGGTCGTAGTCCTTGCATTGCCATGCGGAGAAAAACTCTTCTGCTGTGTTGAAGAAAGGGGAGTTGGCTGCAAGGCAAACAATTATGAATGGCTGGTTGATGTAGAACCACTTACATATCTGGACAGCATTGTGAAAGCTGACATTAGCCCAAACCATGGCATAGACGGGATGACCATCGACATCCTGAAGATCACCCAGATATGCCAGTGAAGGTGGAGAAACCCATGGTTACATATGCACAAAGGGTCAAGTTGCCACCACACTGGCCAGACTCCTCCACAATGGCACATTAGCCAGTTATGTTTCTGCCTCTCCTTCTCCTGTTCACATTGAACCTAGCTTCACCCAGAAAATTGTATTCATGTGGCCTCTCTGTGGGATCCAATTCAAGCACTCAAAATAGAGCTGAAAAAAGGTTTGTAAATGATTGACTGCAAAACAGCACATAGTTGCAACACAGTGCAATTTGACAGTAGTTGGATAGTATTGTACTGCAAGCACTGGCACTGAGAGAGTACACTTACTCGCGCATACTGAAACAAGCATGAACAATTTTAAGTACAACTAGCTGTGTTTTAGTTGTGTTCAGCTTTGGCCGCCCATGTTTACCATTTTGCAACACAAGTTCATCACAGTGCAAAATGTGTTTCAGCCAGTAAGAAATGTGGTCAGAGTTTTGCCAAGAGAATGAATGATTCCATAAATGGGTTTAGCGCACTGAACATTTGGTTCAGAGAATGAGGTTTAGTGTTTTAACAACTGTGAAAAACTAATATACTGACTCACATCAGACTGTGGGGACAGCCAGGACTGGTGTTGGCTGTGTTCACTCGGTGAGTGGAAAGACAGTTGAGACTTTCTGTGATCTCACTATGAATCGCTAGCAGAGATGTTCCTCACTTCCTTGTGCTGGATAGAGGCACAAATGGACAGGCGCATTATCTGTTCCCTGGAGGAACAACAAATGAAGCCTAAATGGAAACCAGCTGCACAGTGGGAGCCAGCTGGGACCATAGCACACACACACACATACACAGGCAGACACAAAACCTCTGCTGAATGTTTGTGGAAAAGCCTGAGGAATCGCGTATGTGTCGTTTCATGAGAACACTATCATTACAATAATTATAATGATCTGATTTGCTCTGTATAATTCTGTTTTTCAATAAAACTCTTTATATCTTCAGCCTCATCTGTTTTCAAAATGTGCAGTGTTACTGCTTGTCAACAGCAAGATGTTTATAGACCTAGACAGCTGTGTGGCTCCGTGCAACGTTGGTGTGTCCACCACTTTGATCCAGACAGAAATACATATGTAAACAGTTTGGATTGCCATGAAATTCAGTACAGACTTTCATGGTGCTGGGACGGTACATGTTAATGACTTTGATGATCTTCTGACTTTTCCTGTAGCGTGATAATGAGGTGTGGTTTTGAGTGAAATGTTTTGAAAACTGTTGGATGGATATTGCCAGTAAACTTGGTACATATTCATGTTTCCCTCAGAATAAACTGTAAGAACTGTCGTGATCACCTGACTTTTCATTTTGTGTTTTCATTGGGTAAAAATGTAACTTGTCCTACACCTTGGTTTATGATTACATACAAAACTAATTAAATTTGATTTTTGATTTTTTACTCCATTTAACTTATAACATTTTTTTTAAATCAACTGCTAATTTGATTGAATGTATGGTGGCCCTAAGGGTCAAAACATTAAAGAAAATATGGCATTTCAGAAAACAACATTTCACAATACACAACAGCTCCTAGTGAGGCAGAGTCCCTTCTGTGGACCACCAACAAATTGTGCTTTGAAATATACGTTTGTCAATTTAAAAGATAATTTTGCAAGTCAAGTAAGTCACAGTTTGCTGTAAAACTGTTTAAGTACAGGCCTGAAAATGTGTTATTAGAAATCACATAAGTGTGAGTCAGTGATGTCAAAGCTTTCTCTCTCACTGAAGCTATGATGCCTGTGTGTTTCCTATCGGGATGGCCAGAGGCCAAGGGCTTCATATGTCGGGCAGTGAATCATCAGGTTAATACTGTGTGACCATGCAATGCTTTCACTGTGGAAACATGGGCAAACTCCTCCTTCTGGGAAACATATCCTCCAGCCAAGAAAATTTTGACTAAAATGAATAAACAGTGTGTCAGTTTAATTTGGGTAACCACCAAGGAAGTTACGAAACGTGAGTTATATTTGAAAACAAGTAACATGGGTGGCTGGGTGCTGTAGAGTTTAGGATCAAACTAAAAATAGCCTATGTTAACAATGTCTCTGCAGCCATCTCCGGGAATGTCTGGGTCTGAGATCGCTCGCTGTGGGCAAAAAGTAGAGGAAGAGCCAGACATGGTTCTGATTATGAATATATATGGAGGTTACGGGCTACCCAGGACACAGGTATAAAAATATAACTGCTAATAACAGCACTGAGGTGGTAAAAAATATGTTTTACAAACAGACCAAAGACTAGGAGATGAGACACAACAACACCTTTTATGCTGCAGAGCACAAGAGCTTTGGTTCATATTGAAAGGTCTTGGTAGGAAGTTCAATCTTTGTTACAATGCTCTCAGGCAGACACTCCCTGAAGAAGAGATGCCTCCTAAGCATAAAGATCTGTCCCAACTTATTATCAGTTTTGTATGTTTTAACCTGTAGAGATCAGATGTGCCATGGTGATACAACCAACCGTCACAGACAGCAGCAACACATTGAACATGGACTACAAGTAATTTCTTTTTTAACACTTTATTATATTACTTAACACTTTATAGGGTGTGCTATGCCATTGTTCCAACAGACCAAAGTTCCTGTGCCCCATTAATCCAAAAAGTGTCCCATTTCCTTAACAGCTCATTATTCCAAAAACAAACACTTATTTCACCGAAGTCTCATTTCTCCAAAAAAAAAAATACACACTCCTTGTTGTTAGTTTCAGTTCCCCAGCTGAGTTTGAAGCCCCAAGTCCTGGGTGTTTTTCATCAACCTGCACAAAAATGTTGCTGGAAAAGCCACCAAGAGCGGGTATTTGAGCCAAAACATGATCAATTCCTAAACATGACTTGGTGTTTTTTTGTGCCTAAACCTAACCACACATTCATTACAGTGTTGTTGACAAATGTAATGTATCCATGGTTTCAGAGAAAAATTGTTTTGGGGATAAGGGGATGTCGGAGAAACAGGCTTTTGGTCCAGTGGGATATCTCTCGGACTAACGGGTCTTCAGAATTTTGGGCTGTGGGAACAGTGGGCAGTCCCCCTTTATAGTAGGCTGTTGCCTTGGACTGGTTTTTGATCCCACATGTGGGATCTGATCTCATCTGATTGTTGTTATCATCTGTAATGTCAACATGTCTTGTTGTCTATTCCAAGTACTTGGACTGAGAGGGGAAAGAAATCCTTTTTTTTGTTTACCTCTTAGTTTTACTTCGGGGTTGTAATGATGGCTTCCCTGATCCCTTTATTCAAGTAGTTAAATGTCTGTATGTGAAGTCAAATGTCTGTGTAAATGTAAACAGTGTTTTATCTGAGCCCTTTGAGGTCGAGAGAGGGGTCAAACAGGGCTGCCCTCTTAGTGCTACCTCATATATTTTGGCCATAAGCCCTTTAATCAAAGTAATCAACTCTGAAAGTTTAATCTCTGGTACATGTGTGGGTCATCTGCCCAAGTTTACAGCAATTGCTTACGCTGATGACATCACTGTTATTATAAAAAAATCTGTTAGAAATTGATGTGTTAACTAATCATTTAAATCTGTATGAACTAGCATCTGGTGCTAAGTTGAATCATAATAAAACAGAAGGAGTTTGGATCAGAGAGGATCTGAGTTTGACCTTATGCAATAGAGAATGTAGTGAAAGGTATTGGGAGAAAAAACTGATTGAAATCGAAGAAGAATTAAAAAAAACTGGAGAGAAAATGCACTAATTATAAAACTAGAGTCAACATTGTCAAAACTTTCATCCTGTCCAAACTCCTCTTCCTGGCTAACATCTTTCCTCCTTCAGATAAAATGATAATGAAATTAAACAGTGTGTTAATCTAGTGTGGGGTACAACCAGAGAGGTCACTAAAAGAGAAATAATGTATAAAGGTAAGGAATATGGGGGTTTAGGGGCTGTAGACCTGGGCATTAAATTAAAGGTCGCTTTTGTCAGAAATGTATCTGCTGCATTTCTCAGAAATGCTCTCTGGATAGGGAACAGATCATTGTGGAGAAAAAGGAGAGGGAGAGGCAGAACTGGCCCATATTATAAATTATTATATGCTGATTATCTAGTGGAACACCAACATTTGAATATGGATCGGTGTAGTTCATCCGATAACTATAGCAGAAAAACTTCAAAATCATTCCAGAGAGCATCAGAGACGTCAGATGACTGATTTCGGTAGCCAGACTCCCGGTGGGGGTTGTTGTGTCTTGGAGCTGTTATGTCACCACCAAAGAATGTCCAGTGATTCATTGTAACAAGACTGAAACCAAAGAACACGTTTTAATCGACTGTTACAGAGCACAAGAGGTCTGGCTCATCTTAAAAGGTCTGAGCATAAGTTTTAATATACATTGTAACTCTGGTGTGTATGGACTCTTTGAAGAGAATATGCCCCTGAAACATAAAGAACTGTTTCAACTCATTGTCTGTATGTTTGCAATTGTGGAAAACCAGACATGCGATGATCATACAATAGACTGTCATAGACAGCGATATGGTTATTAAACATAAACTCACTGACAACATCCAGAGGAGGAGAACTATGGATAAAACTCATACAAACATGAAACATACTGGACATCTGATATGGACTAAACAACATTTCTTTCTAAATAATTAACTATACATTACATACAGAGTATTATACTGCCTTGCAATTTTATTTTGCTGCCTTGCTGAGGAAGCTGAAGGTGAAGGTGATGGACTGGCCAAGTATGTATCCAGCCCTAAACTCACCTGTGCACCTGTGGGCCATCCTCAAGCTGAAGGTGGAGGAGCGCAAGGTGTCTTCACATCCATCTGCTCCATGATGTCATCATGGAGGAGTGGGAGAGGATTCCTGAAGCAACCTGTGAGCTCTGGTGAATTCCATGCCCAAAAGGGTTAAGGCAGTGCTAGATAATAATGGTTGGCACACAAAATATTGACACTTTAGGCACAATTTGGACATGTTCACTGTGGGGTGTACTCACTTATGTTGCCAGCTGTTTAGATGTTGATGGCTGTGTTTTGAGTAATTTTCAGAGGAAGGTAAATCTATACTGCTATACAAGCTGTACACTGACTACTTTAAGTTATATCAAAGTGTCATTTCTATAGTGTTGTCCCATGACAAGATATAATAAAATATTTGCAAAAATGGGAGGGGTGTACTCACTTATGTGAGATAAAGTATATACATATATATGTATTATGTAAGGGATAATGTATAGTGAGCCGGTGACTGTTGAAAAATAACTCCTGACAGGGCGGAGGAGTTCCATTCCCCTGAAGGGAGATATTTTCCAACTGTCACTGGCTCACTATACATTATCCCTTACATATATACCTGCGTGGACTAACGTTTGATGCTTCTCAGTCTAAGGCCGTTGCTATGGCGCCCCTAGCAACGGAGCAGCAGGGCAGCGGTGATACCTCAAGAAATAAACACCGCAGAATTTTGTTGTGTGTTGCTCCTGTTCAGTACCTCAACACAGGTAAAAGATCACTTTATGGCTGTGGATTTTTTTCTTTTTTTTTTAAATCATGATTATTATTATTATCATCATTATTTTGGTATTTGTGTAGGCCATCATGTTCTGTTCTGCTCTGCGCTAATGTTGTCCTTGTTTCCAGTTTTCAGTTATTTTGTTTTATTTTGATATAGTCACCCCTCTATCATTACAGACTATACTTCACATCCTGCCCTTGTGTTTTTCCAACTTGTGTGCTTGTCTGCCCCGCCCCTGATGTGCTTCACCTGTTCCTCATCAGCCCTGTTGTCTCCTGTTCTTTGTTATCACTTTCCTCCCTAGTGTATTTGGTCTCAACTAGATCTAGATCTGAATCCAAAAAAGAAAGGCCTAGGTATCGAACCCCATCATTCACTGATATAAAGATTTGCTGCAGTGGTGTGTCTCTGAGGCTGCTCCAACAGGAAGGCTTGTCTCTGGAAAAAGACAGAAGGCAGTCGCCATGATAAGGCAGCATGCCATGTGGCTGTGTGATAATAAATTTAGGTTGAACACAGGAAAGTGTTTCATACAACATTCTTTCCAAAAATATTAATCTGATTTGACCACAGTTTGAAGCTGATGAACACAAGCATTCATTAGGCAGTCAATACATCACTTCCCTGCAGCAGCGCTGCAGTTGAGATATTGCTTTGTTTCTTAGTAAAACAGAGCACACATGGTAGCTGCTTTATGACACACATACAGATATGCTTGAAAGCATCTGAGCATGCACACCATATAGCATGGGTTCACCTAAACAGAGCTCCAGTCGACCAATAACTAATGTTATTTATATTGTGATCCTTTATTCATGCTTGCATCTGTTTATAACTTTGGTATCCTGGACACCTGTATCCTCTTACTTGGCTGCTGACGGCAACATCATTATTAATTTAGTGGCTTGAAACTGTGACTTCCACCACAGTGCCCCTGAAACCAACAAACAATCCAACATGCTGCTGAGGTAAGCAAAGCAATGGCACGAATTTGTCGGGGGAATCTGAACAAAGACAAAATGTGCCCAGAGCTGATATCAAAGACACAATAAGCAAGTAGACGGATTTGTTATTAAAGGGCACTGACTGCATCTGAAGATCAACAAGACTGGATGTAACACCAATCAGGGCTGGGTTACAGAGCAGTGGCCAAGATAAGTCTGTAGTCACTGAGCGACTTGCATAATGCTGCCATGATCCAATTGTGCATAATGTTTCTAGATCACTATCACTCCACATCCAACTGCAAGCACTCAAAGTAGTTTGGAATCTTGACCATTGCCATGCAAGTGCCCAAGTAGTTTCAAAGTAACACACCAACTTATTTAGGTTAGTCTGGTTGTTAGTAACATTACAACGTGGACAGCTCAGTAGGTACCAGAGCTCTGCAAGGACATTTAAGAAAATGCTACTTCAACATTAGTTGAATATCTCTTTAAAATACAAAGCAGAACTGTGGTTCTGTGGAACTTGGTTTGCCACCAAGAAGAGTCACTGGGACTAACCATAGACATCAGTCACTGAAAGTGCATTCACACTGAGAAGTATGTAAAAATGCAGTGCACTATGAGTACCCGGATGGTGCACTCAAAACAGTCAAAAAGTTGGGAGTGGAACTATGGTAGGGTGACCATATTTTGATTTCCAAAAAAGAGGACACTCGACCGGCCATGACATAGCCTACTTAAACGATACTCGCAGTTTACTCAAAGATGCCTTATCATTTTAATACATTTAAAATTTATATGTATGGATAGAAAATTCAGTAATATTATAAAATAATATCTCTCAAAGACAGAAATTCAGATAGGCCCCAACAGGGAACACATACACACACTAGAGTGTGGCGATCCGAGCCCGACGGTACCCGACTGGTCGGGCCGGGTTTGGTCAAAAATGTAGCTATAAATTGTATTCGGGCTCGGGTCGGATTCGGTCATCTTTCATTGAAAATGTAGTGTAAAAATAAATAAAATCCTATTGTCTGTCCTGTTTATTGCTTGGGCACTGTTATTTACGTGACAACACCTGAACATAACACACACAGACACACATTGGCTGTTTGTTTCTACCTCTCTCCTCGCTGGGAGCCTCGGACCTCCAGCCGCCTGCCTCCGCCTTGATTAAACGCTGAAAATAAAATAAAAGAGGGAGACAGGTTTTTCCTATTTTATCTTATTTTATTTTATGTCTCCCTCTCCTCTCGCTGGAAGCGTCGGACCTCCTGCCTCCCGCTCCCGTCTCAAACACAGAGGTCTCCCTCTCCGCAGCTGAGCACCCACAGCACACGCCCGGCCTGTTAAATAGCCTGTAACAACTGTGTGACACAAACTCAGTGCTTTGGTCATTAAATAATGTCAGAATCGGTTCGGGTTTGGACAGAAATATGCTGCCCGTGCCGCATTCTGACACACACACACAAACCGGAAAACCGGACATTATCATCAGTTTATAAAAAACCCCGGACGCCCCGGACGGGACGTGAAAAGTGGACATGTCCGGGCAAAAGAGGACGTTTGGTCAGCCTAAACTATGGACACTTCTCGCCCTCAATAGTCGCCATCTTGGCTACATAGCGGAAGGGGAGGGACCACTTTTCAAACTGGAAATAGCGGCCGAGGGCTGTGCGACCGTGAACGTCGCTGCATTGTACAAATACACTAAGCACCACTATACTGTTTGGGTATAAGCCAACAGTATGTTTCTTGGGTTAATTTAGCAGTCTGTAATGATTTGGTACCGCGGACGATAACGTGAATGCTAATGCTAGTTTGCTAACTAGTTAATTTGCGGTCGTCAATTCCTGTGAGTGCACAATGGCCGTGTTTGGTTTGAGACAATACTACCCTGTCGAAATTTGCGCACTACGCCAAAGAGTACATTGTGCACATAGTATACTACATAGAAGTGTACTAAGGAAAGTAGTTGATTTGAGACACAACATGAGACTACCTAGCTTACTGCTACTTACTGCTATATCACCCAAAATCACTTTTACCGTAGTGCCATCAGGAATAAGGTGGATAGGTAATACACGTCTGAGGAAGTCCTGAATGTACGAAAATTGGAATGTTCGTTGGTTTCAAGTAAATTTCTTTTTTCAAAGTAATTTTTCAAAGGTTTTTCATCAGTGAAAACATGATTTTTTTCAAGGTCATTTTTTCTATTTCTATTTTGGCCACAGGAGTGCACCATACATGATGTTCTGAACAGGACTAAATCATGTTTTCTTCCAGGTCAGTTTGTCATTTCTTCATGCACTCTAAACACAAGGTACATATACTGTGTGTTAGCAAGTTCCATAACATCTCTGTCAGCACCACTCTGCCGTAAGCCCCTGGACCTAGCTGCATTCTGGGGTGGTTGACTAGTGTGCCTCCAACTCCCAGCGTAACTGTAACCCACAGCACAAGCTGTCTTCAATGAAGCCCAACCACATTGTATTGTCAGGGTGGGGATCAGCACATGTAAAAAGCTACAAGGATTTTTTTATGTGGGGTATGCAATATTTTTTTTATCATGCACTCTATTTTGTATCTTTTCAGTAGATACCCCACCCCAATTGTTGCCATGATGAATCATGTTCGGCTTACCTGTCGTTTTTTTTTATTGTCGTAGGGCACACGCTTAACTCAGAATGAACCTCACGATAGTTAAACTAACTCAGATCAGCTGTTCTGAACGTGAAACTTATGAGTTTCCCATCTCAAGGTTAGTCAACTCAGAGTTCAGGGTTAGGCTCAGCATTTGTTAAACCGGCTTTCTAAAACAGGCCCATGGTGTGGCAGCTTAAATATCCATATCTTATCTGGTCAAAGAGCCCCCTCTGCCGCACATTTTATCTCCCCCTCAGCACTTGTTGTCTGAGGTCTTGATAGCATTCTCCTGTTGAGCTGCCAGTGCTTAATCTTTATTTTGGGGTATGTGACATTAGCATCTGCTAAATGACTCATGGCACCTGTCAGCTGTTTCCAGCTGGCCTTGGAAACCAACATTTTATGGGGTGTGGTTTGACTTATGGCTTTCCTCAAACTCTGTGAAGGGGTTGCACCTTCTGTTTGTCTAGCTGACTGTTGCCATTGTTTTTGTCAAAAAGAAAGCCACTGAATAAGGAGGCAGGATGATTTTTGAGGTATTAAACACAATGCCTAACACATGCAACAAGGAATTTATGGGAATGGATTAGATAAATTGCTGTTAATTTCCATGACTGCACAACACTACTGTGAACCACTGGTGTTACCAATTAAGGCTGGGTGTGGACGTAACCTGGATTTGGAGTTAAATGTCACACCTTTTGTTGATTAAATGTTATAAGCCTCCCACCATAATTACTGTTCATGCTATGTATTAAAGTGATGATAGTTCATTTACAATGTTACAGTTTGGGTTATGGTTCTGTTAGCTCTATTTTCAATGCTTTAGCTATTAAGGCCATGTTTACATGAAAACAATCTGCAGAAAACTGAACGTTCTCACCTTTCTCATTTTCATTTTGAAAAAAGTTCCACTTTCAGACAACAATGTTTTGATAACAATTGCCGGTCACACGGCTAAGCAAAAATGACCAAAAGAGCAGTAGTATACATGCCTGGCCAGTAGTTGGCGGTGTGACTTTGTAATGCAACAACACGCACCTGTGCTTCCTTCTACAGAGCCATGATGTATAAACAAACAAAATGGCAACCGCACGAATGTTTGTCTGGGGGGACAACGAGGTGGAGTCGCTACAGTAAATCGACACTTTGCTGGAGAAGCGTTGATAAATTCAATAGGATGAGCAGCACAAACAGAGCTTGGACTGCGAAAAGTCTTGCGAAAAGTCTTCGTTTTCAGAGGAACTGCATATTGCAAGTTTACATGACAAAGGAGACGGTGCTGTTTCCAAAAAATTTAATGAGGATATCTATATCACATCCTAAAAAGTAAAGACATAATCTAACAGAGATAGAAAACATTGGAATTTTTTTTTTTAGAAAAAAATGTAAAGCTGTAATACAACAATATTTTAAAAGCCAGCAGCAGGCATGCAAAAGTAATTTTAAAATTAAAGCTGCAAGCAGCGTTGGGCAGGACCTCGGACTCGGCCTCGGCCTCCAGCTCACGTAGACAGTTAAAGACATAAGTTTTAGATGATTTTAGACCCCTCTCCATTCTAGCTCACAGCTGACAATTTCTCCACATTTGCTCATGTTACTTTCAGAGGCACTAGCTCACTTCCTGTTGGATTTAGGTCATGGGTGTCAGTGCGTGTAGGTCTCAATGAGACGAACAAGCCAGTTTTGGTTTGATCTTTCTATGACATTCCTACAGGCCGCAGTGGCCGTTTTAGTGTGTCTAGGTGGCGCTAGAGAGCCAATTTTGGCACTTTTGGGGTTAGTTTTTTCATTTTATCAAATTTGTCACCAGTCCTGACATGCCTGCCAAGTTTGGTGACTTTTTGAGCATGTTTGCGCACCAATGGGGCCCCATGTCATGCAGTAGGTGCCCTTTTTTCCTTTTCGCCCCTTCCCTTCAAACATCCTGAGTCCATCACTGAGAGGGAGAGACAAGCTGTGTGAGACCAGGCAGATGCAGATGGCTTTAAAATGTCTCGAACTCTTCCCTTTTATTCCCAAACCGTGGGTCCAATCGTCAATCTGAGCATACCAACAGAGAGATACACTCGTCCTGAACGCAGACATATAGGTTTTTATGTTTGTGGAGTCAAAAAATGTGATCTTGATTGCAAGTTTAAAGGTATAGTGCACCCTAAAATGAAAATTCAGCCATTATCTACTCACCCATATGCCGAGGGAGGCTCAGGTGAAGTTTTAGAGTCCTCACATCCCTTGCAGAGATCCAAGGGGAGAGGGGGTAGCAACACAACTCCACCTAATGGAGGCTTACAGCGGCCCAGATTCCAACGTCCAAAAACACATAATTGAAACCACAAAATATCTCCATACTGCTCGTCCCGTCCATCCAAGTGACCATATGTGTATGCGGCATCATGTGATCAGCTATATTTAAGATGGCCTCTCACAGTATTTGTTTGTCTGACGAAGAGCACACAGCTTGAAATGTACATCACGGTGCAATAAATAATAATTTTTTCTGCAAAGAATACAGACTACCACCATCTTTTTTGCAGGTTGGGGCTGGGGTGTTTCAGCTGAAGATGTGTAAGCCATACCACATGTGCTGCTGAGTAAAATGAGGTCAGATGGGGTTTGGAGGTCACTGGTGATAGGAGCAGACCCCAGAGGGACCTGACACTATTGTGGGGCTGGACATACATAAAGCAATGAGGACAGGAGGATATACTGTTGGCGTGCACCCCATTACTTCATGCATGTCCAGATAAAATATGTGGCTGGGGTTTCCATCCCCTGGTCTGTCCCCGTCCCAGTGAAAGGCTTTAGTAGTTTCTAGTGCAAAGAGCTGCATTTAAAGGTACTGACACACCAAACTGACATCAAAGAACTAGCGGCGACGAAAGCCAACTGTTGCGTCGCCTCACGTTGACCTGTGTCAGTTGCATTTGAACACCCTATACGGACTACATCCGACTGCCAAGTGGCACGTACGTTCTGTACCTGTGTGAGAGAGAGTGTTACATCCTGTCAGCGAGGGGTTTCCTATCTGTGCAGCCGAGCACCGCAGCACCTTCATGGACATTACATCCAGATGGTCCTGGTGTTTACTCCGCAGGATCCACTTCACTCAGCTGCCTGATAAACCTGCTGCTTCTTCCCACTTTAACCTGAATAACAAACCAGGGCTCGGTGCTCCGGTTGGATCCAAACGGAGAGCTGGGGCTAGCTCAGAGACTAGCGGAGGCTAACTGGCTTCCTTCCGGTCATGCTGCGGCTAACGCTCCACTAGCTGCTCCCAGCTAGCTGCTCCCAGCTAGCTCCTGTTTGTTATTCAGGTTATAGTGGGAAGAAGCAGCAGATCTGTCGGGCAGCTGAGTGAAGTGGAGCCTGAGGAGGAAGCACCGGTTAGCCCCGGTTTCACTACAGGCAGATTCACTCGTTACAAGGGCGAGGAAATAAAACCTGAACAGCCAATCTCTCTCACCGACAAGCTCTGCCACTGATTCAACATGCTCAATCGGCTGAAAAACCACCGCCGCCGCCGAAGTGCCGACGGTGCGGGACACACCGCAAAAACTAGGCCGACAGACGCTCACCGACAGCCCGACTTTGGTCGACGGACGACCGTCGGCTTGGTGTGTCAGGACCTTTAGACATCCTGCTGCAGCATTTAACACATTAGTATGTTTATTCTGTAGCAACAAGTTTATCTTATATTTCTTCTTGAGGTTTTCCCATTTCTTTAACGCTTGTTTGGGCGACATAATGCCCTGCAAGTCTCATTCCTTGATAATGAATCTGTTAAGCAATATATCAGAGAGGACAGTGAAGAAACTGTTTGGGTCAGAAACATCGACTCATATACACCGTACTAATAATAGGCTAGAGAGGTAACAATGTGAGGTGGTAAGGTGTAAGTATGGGCCGAATATGTGACAATAGAAATTTCTAGGTGCTATACTGTAGGCAGCTGGACTTGCTTGAGTTCCTTGAAGATGTTTCATCTCTCAACCGAGAGGCTTCTTCAGTTCTAACTGACTGGTGGGGATTCGCAGGCTTTAAACCCTGTTTGGGTGTGAACCCTTAGAGTCGTTGAGGTCACATGTGAGTCGTTGACCCACCCGACCCTCCTGTTTGTCGTTAGATGGGTTCAGGCGTGAATGGGTGTTAAACTGGCTGGGTGGGATCTCAGGACTGCATTGGAAGTGGGTGATAAGTGGTGTTGTAGGCCTCCGCCTCTGTTTAATGATGGTAAGATGAGTACCTTGCTGTCCCAGAAAGAACATCCCTACTCCCTTAGATGTAAATGGACAGCTGAATGCACAGAGACACCATGACAAGATCATGAGAGGCATTGTCATGCCATTCATCTGCCACCTCGACCTCATGTTGCAGCGTGATAATGCATGGTCTCCTGTTGCAAGGACTTGTACACAATTCCTGGAGGCTGAAATCATCCCAGTTCTTTTATGGCCTGCATACTCACCAGACACGTCACACACTGAGCTTGTTTTGGATTGGTGTGAACGACAGCATGTTTCAATTCCTGCCAGGATTCCAAGATCTAACTGCACATTTTAGAGTGGCCTTTTACTATGACCATTCCAAGGTCCAAGGGGAAGTTTTGAACAGGTAGAGTGTATGATCATCACATCAAACTGCATTTATGTAGATATTGTAAAATAACTCAACCACCTATGAACCCTGTCGTCAGATTGTGTGTCTAGTATGGTGTGCACAGATAATGCAATGTTTGTTAGCATGTGTTTGGACAGCAAAAAGAAGTGTGGCCAGAGTCCAGCAGCAGCAGCCCCAACATTCAACTGCTGACCAGCCTGTTTCTCAGCCAACAACCAGGCAACAACAGTCCCACAGCCAGCCTGCCCTGCAGCAGCAGCCCAGCTAGCCAACCACCAGGCAGCCTGTTTCCCAACAACCATGCATCATCCCAGCAAAGTTAGAATTCAACTAAACAAACAGAGCATTCATTTAATCTGGGGAACAACCAGGGAAGTCAGTAAAAGGGAACTGATGTTTAAAAGCAAAGGATTTGGTGGCTTGCACGGCATTAAGCATAGTGACAGATTATCTCTGTAGGAAACAAATCTGCTGCCATTACCAGAAAAGTTCTCTGTGACAGAAATCTTTCAATGTGGAAAAAGTGTGAGACAGCAACATCTTCAAAATGAAGCTCAGGTAGTCTGGGATAAACTGAAAAGGCTTGGGAACCATTTTGATCCATGTTACAAATCTGTCATGTACTATATTATGGAAGATAAATTGCCATTTAAACTTACAGAACTAATAGAGATAACTATATGTATTGTGTCTTTATCATTAGGAAAAACAAGATGCACCATGGTTATTCAGCTGACTGAGAGTGACAGTGACACTGTAGTTAAACAGGTACTTGCTGACCCCTGGAGGAGAGGAATGGTAAAACTCAGCACCTTCCATGGAACATACTGGATTTATGAACTTTCAGCACTTTATACAAGATTATTGACTCAGTGCACTCTATAGAGGTTTGCACTTTGGCACTGGTTTGCTTTTTTTTGCTTAATATATGTAATTCTAATTTTACTGAGAAATCCAATCAAAGATCATTAAAAACAGAACACCATCAAAATCAAAAACAATGTGTGACTTGACACACTGTTGAGATGGTATACTCAGCTGTGTAAATTATTTGAATTAAAATCTCTCTTTTACACCAGCATGGGTTTAGCAACATAACCTTCAATATCTCTTCCCCCATGCTTTAACAGGCTACATTTATATTCAAGTCTTAACTCGTTTTAAAAAGTCAAGGATTTTACAGACTCAGATGGGTTCATTGATGTTTCCTTTCTCCTGGTCAACCAGTATTGTATCAAATTATCTATGAAAGAGGCTTGTAAGTGGACAGAATATTCTGGGTGTATTGTAAGTCATTACAGAACAGACAGACCACTCACTGATTTTTATCAATTACATATAGATTATGTACTTGACCCCCTTACAGCAGCTGTATGGGGGACTCATTTTACCAAGGTGTTTTATATTTATAATATAAAAGGTGATGACACTGACTTAGACAATTGTAGACATATTACTATTATGAATACAGCTGATAAGATACTTGCTAAAATAATTATGAATAGATTATGTGACATATTAGAAAGAAATTATAGATAAAGAACAAACCTGTGCAATTAAAGGAAGATTAAAGTGGGATAACCTGAGCATCCTTAGAGAAACAAACCAGACAAAGGATTCTTTATTGTTGGGCTGGATAAAAAGAAAGCCTTTGATTACATTTCCAGAGATTATCTCTGGGCTGTAATGAAGGCTTATGGTTTACCTGGTGACTTTATTCATGTAGTTAAATGTCTGTGTAAATGTAAATGGTGTTTTATCTGAGCCCTTTGAGGTCGAGAGAGGGGTCAAACAGGGCTGCCCTCTTAGTGCTGCTTTGTACATTTTGGCCATAAGCCCTTTAATCAAAATAATCAACTCTGAAAGTTTAATCTCTGGTATATGTGTGGGTCACATGCCCAAGTTTACAGCAATTGCCTATGCCGATGACATCACTGTTATTATTAAAAAAAAAAAAAAAACAGTTAGAAATTGACGTGTTAACTAATCATTTAAATCTGTATCAACTAGCATCTGGTGCTAAGTTGAACCATAGTAAAACAGAGGATCGGAGACGAGAGGGACAAACCGAACATTAATGTTCAAATTAATCACGAAATAAAAATTTTGGATATAACATTCAGTAGTAATGATTGTAGTGAAAGAAGCTGGGAGAAAAAACTGACTGAAATTGAAGAGGAAGTAAAGTGGGAGAACAAATGTACTGATTATAAAACTAGAGTCAACATCATTAAAATCTTCATACTGTCCAAACTCCTCTTTCTGGCTAACATATTTCCTCCTTCAGATAAAATGATAATGAAACTAAACAGTGTAGCTACAAACTTAGTGTGAAGTATAACCAGAGAACTAATGTATAAATGCAAAGAATATGGGGGCCTTAGATCTGGCTATCAGTTTGATAATTGCTTTTGTTACAAATGTCTCAGCTGCCATCTTCAGAAATGCTCTTTGGATTGGAAACCGCTCCTTGTGGAGAAAGAGGAGAGGGAGATCCAGACATCTGATAATTACAGCACTGAGGTGATAAATACACTAAAAAAATTCAGAGAGCATCAGAAATTTCAGATGGTTGATCTATGTAGGTAGACTCCCAGTGAGGGCTGTAGTGTTATTATCTAACTACCAAAGAATGATTCATTGCCATGGGGCTGAGACGCAGCACCTTTTAATCGACCGTTACAGAACACAATGGTATGGCTCATCTGAAAGACCCATTGCTATCGGCCAAACAGCGTCCTCTGCTGCACAACATTTTACATCCCATTCAGCACGTGTCCTCTGAGCTCCTCACTGTATTCTCCTGTAGAGCTCTGTCTCATCTGTCATGTTGAGTATCTGACATCAGCATCTGCTGCATTTCTTAAGGTACCTGTGAGCCAGCCTCACCCATACAGACCTCAAGTCAAAAACTCACTCTGTCAAGTTTTTTCTACCTTTTCGTTCATCCAGCTGGCTGTTTTCACTGTTTTCAGCTTTTAAATAATGTTCATTGTAGTGGTAGTGGAGTGGTGACTGTAGTGGTATAGCCTGCTGTGGATGGCTCTCGTCTGTATGTGTGATGACACGTGACCTCAAACTGCTACACCTAATAAAAACACTACATTTGCTTATGACATAGTATCTCATCATTTTGATACCAAGGTCTATGAAGTTAGAGCCTGGGATACCTTGGAAGAGCAAGTCTGAGTCCTGTTTCAGAGACATGTTGCCATTTTTAACTTTGCACATGATACACACCAAATTAACAGTTTATTTCTCTTTTTCTTACCTGAGGAGGATCTTGCAGATTCAAACGCTGCCTTTAAAGGAGAAACAAAAGAAATAAACTATTTATTTGGAGCCCACAGTGCTCAGACCTTCTTTGTGCTCTGCAGTGAAGTATTTTTTGTCTTGCACCTCAATATTTTCTCATGGATGTGCACACACTCGACCCTTCTTCAGTTTATGGGGTTGCCTTTCCTTTTCTGAGGTTTCATCAGAGATGATTTTTTTTACGGGCTGTTTATTGGTCAGGTGATTGTGATCAAGCTGAAGATTGTATCGGGTCTTCTTCTTTTCCAGATTTTCATCATTTGGATTTGTAGGTTTTCATAAAGGTTTGGAGCTTTATAACGCATTTATAAATGGTCTTTGTGGTTTTCTCCAGGCTCTGGTGGACTTCCCAAACTTCCAGATACCAGAAGCTGATCACAGGCCATGCCAACAATTCTCTCTCCTCTCTTCTCCACGTTCAACACCAACTCCTGCTTTTCTCAAAGCCATCAATCTGCAGTCATCACATCAGTCATTTCACTTCACAAGAATGAGCATAAACAGATTCCTTAAAATCTGAGGTCTTTGTGGATTTGTGGGATTTTGAAATTTTGTCTTTTTTTTTTAGCATTTTAATTGCATTTCCTGTGACAGTTGATTCCACAGCTTTTGATGAAGCATTGATATTTACTGCAGTGAGGTTTTATCAGTCAGGGAGTATCAGGGAAATTGAACAAATGCTGATCAACATTCAACCCTGCAGCTGCTGTTTTTTCGTCTCTAGATGCAGGTGAAGCGTGCTCCCTGATGACGTCACCTCTGGAAAACCCCAAAACCTCCATGGATGAAGGGACCACCCGCCGGGTGCGGTGGCGCGCGCCTGTAATCCAAGTTACCGGGAGGCTGAGGCTGGAGGATCGTTTGAGCTCAGGAGCTCTGAGCTGCAGCGGACTGTGTTGATCGGGTGTCCGCACTAAGTTCCGTATCGATATGGTGCTCCTGGGGGAGCCCGGGACCACCAGGTCGTCTAAGGAGGGGTCAACCGGCCCAGGTCGGAGACGGAGCAGGTCAAAGCCCCCATACCGCTCAGTAGTGGGATCGCGCCTGTGAACAGACGCTGCAGTGCAGCCTGGGTAATACAGCGGGACACAGTCTTTTTATACTCTTCTATACACACACGCTCAACAACAAAGTCTGCACATGTTACAGCAGCTTCATCACTGCCTCTTCATTTTATTCTTCCCATCAAAATCCTCACAAACCACCTCTGTTTCTTTGTCCTACAGCGCCTCCACCTGGAGGAGAGGAGCAATGACCATGAATCACACCAGTCGGTGCAGCACCACAGACAGACTACAGTCAACTAACTGTGTTTTTATTTCACTTATTCAGTGAACATGATGGAGAAGAGAGAAGTTCCTCCAGGAATGATAATCAGACACAACATCAGAGCTGCAAACATTTAAATACTGTCTGTTATTTCTATCTTGTTGTGATGTTGTTTTTGTGTGTGTGTGTGTGTGTGTGTGTATGTGTGTGATATCAGCACTTTTATTGCTTTGTTATTTTCCTTCATTCATCAGGAACCCTTCTCCAGTGAACAGTTGAACCATTTACCTGCTGAAAAACAGTTGCAGAGCATCCACACAAACAGGGTTTTAGGGTTTTGAAACATGACAACAGACTTTTTCCACAGTGGATATTCTCATGTGGGAATAATGAAATGAATGTTTGCTCTCTGTCACATTATGATGGCTACTGGGACACTTGAGTCCCACCTCCTGACCTCTCTGCATGTTCATGTACATGCTGCCTCCAAGTTCCCATCATGCAGGCAGAGCACACAGCAGACACATGGTAGCTTCATAATTTCCCTCACACCAGAACCCAGACACGACTCCTGGATACCTACAAACACTAGGCCTTTTTTTTTTTTTCATTATTACTGTTGACATAATGTGTTGCCTAGGTTAAGGATCAGAGGGGTTGCATTCAGTATCTGTTTATGGTGATGTTCTTGGTACATGAAATATATCAAAGTGGGAAATCCATATTTATGTTATATTAATATTAATGATCACTGATAATAATAACTAAACTATAATTATGAAATATTTTTTGTAGGCTATCTAATCAAATCGTTTATATCAGCCAGCTCTCTGCTGGGACACACAGTGATATTTTGAATTCATTGTCATTTGTACAGTAGATAAGTACTGTATACTTTGTACATGAATACCAGCCTTTTTATATTTAAAGCTATTGTTTAATATGTTAAATTATATGATGTTCAAATGATTTGTTATTTTATCCTTTTTTATTTGGAAGCTCTGATCACTTTCAGTTTGGTGCTTGTGAAGTTACATTCTGACACTAGTTGTTAGTTATATGTTATAATAGGCTGTTGGTGTGCAACATATACAGTATATCCAGGCTTTTGTGACCTCGAATTCAATGAATTTAAAAGCCAGGGCTCGTCCGGGATTTGAACCCGGGACCTCTCGCACCCAAAGCGAGAATCATACCCCTAGACCAACGAGCCATATTTGTTGTCGTAAAAAGGAGGTTTCACATTTCCAGCCCTGTCATTTCCAGACGTGCAGCTAAACTGCACACTGCTGATGTGGCAGCTTGTAGACCCATTCTCATCTGGCCAAACAGCGCCCTCTGCTGCACAACATTTTACATCCCACTAAGCACTACAGTTTCCTTTCTCCTGTAGATTTGTGCCTCACCTGTGATGTAATTTTGGGCATCTGACATCAACATCTGCTGCATGTCTCACTGTAATTTGTGCAACAGATAAGTCTAGAATACTGCATTGTTTGCACATAAAGCCTGTACCTGTATTCAAATTCAATATTAAATTGTCTTGCACTGTTACATTTTGTGTATGTTTCTATGCTGTGATCCTGAAATCAGGGTCACACTTTACAAGGAGGTAGTTATGAGGGAAATAATGGTCCGTTCTTGAGTAACTCCCAGTCAGATGTCAAAGAGAAGCTAATCATTGTGAACCAATCATCAGTCAATGATTAGTTAAGTGAGAAACAACTGAGAGAACCAATGAGGAACTAACTATGAGATAATGGACAGTTCTTGAGTAACTTCCAATCAGAAGTCACAGAGAAACTAATCATTAATCAACAGTTAATTGAGAAATGAAGGAGGGAACCAATGAGGAACAACCTGATAGCCCACTTTTCAGTCCTTAACTCTAACACCAGTCCTAATAAAGTAAGACTATATAGATACTGATGAGTAACTGGAAAACAGACTGGGAGATAGATGTCAGTGAACCATTCGGTGAGTTCAGAAATATCTGTGGATCTATCACACTGAGACTTTCATCATGACTAGTGACCAGGGGTGGTCCTTGTCTGTGACACCCCTCAGGATCCCAGTGGCCTGTGAGTAAAAACCCCTCCTGAGTCTCTCAGCACCTGGCACCTCCTCTCAACTGCAGCAGGGAGATACTGGCTCTCTAAGTCTTCCTAAGCTTGAAAAGTTTTTGTCACATACAGCAAACATCTCGTCATGATCCGCTGGCTACACATCCATGTCTCTCACACGCACCTTTTGAGTTTTACAGTCATTCTGCTTTATTCATTTTCTTTTTTGGGGAAAGACATGAGCAGCATAAGCAGTCACTCACTTGGCTCTGGCTGAGTAATAAAATAAACAAAAAACTTGTATTTCAGTGCAGGGGCGCCCTAGTAGGGGGAATAGTGGGACTGATTACCCAAAGCCTCATTAACTAAATTAAAATTGGGAGAATAAATTGGTTGAAAGACTGATTAAAGGAACAAACTGGTCTAGGATTTGTCTATAAACTCAGCCAGAGCCGAGTGAGTGACTGCTTATGCTGCTCATGTCTTTCCCCAAAAAAGAAAATGAATAAAGCAGAATGACTGTAAAACTCAAAAGGTGCGTGTGAGAGACATGGATAGAGCAAGGATGGTGGGCCCTCTGAGACTGCTCAGGGTCCAGAATGTGGTGTTACAGTCTTATTTCTGTGTTTCCAAACATCTGTCAGCATGGATTCTGACTGTTGGGGAAAAGACTTGAGTTTTCTTTCAGTGAGAACATGTATATAAATGTATTTAAAACAGATCAAGAACAGTTAGTTTACTTCGGGTATGCCTTGGATACATGTTCTACTTAAATTTTACAAGACAGGTAAGAGGCAAAGTTCTATAAATAAACTACTTTGAGGACCCTACACAACAGTTAAGTAAGGGGTAGAACATACTGAGTGTATCTCTCCTTTACTCTTTTAATTCCTAGTCATTAAATTTGCCATGGACATAATTAGTCCTAATGAAAAGAAAATGTATTTACTCACAGGTAATGTACGGAGAAAATTTCGCCACAACAGTATGTGACTATTATCTGCGCATCATGCCTTTTGAATTCGTTACAAACTTGTGGCGCTCTTAACTCAAATGATACCGATTTTAATTGTCTAAAAGTGTGCTGAACATAGGCTAGATGATACATATTCCCTCTTTTTGCAGTGATTGATCACTGTTACAGAACATCTATAGTGAAAAAGAAACAGCTCTTTCGCGGAGATTGTGTGTGGCTCTTAAAAGAGCCGTTTTGGGGGCCAGTTTCCAGCAGCTAAAGAGTGTCCAGGTTTACTTGGCCTTGCCGGCCTTCTCGGTCTTCTTGGGCAGCAGAACAGCCTGGATGTTGGGCAGCACGCCGCCCTGAGCGATGGTCACTCCGCCCAGCAGCTTGTTGAGCTCCTCGTCGTTGCGGACAGCCAGCTGCAGGTGACGGGGGATGATACGGGTCTTCTTGTTGTCGCGGGCAGCGTTTCCAGCCAACTCCAGGATCTCAGCGGTCAGGTACTCCAGCACAGCCGCCAGGTAGACGGGGGCGCCGGCACCGACACGCTGCGCATAGTTTCCTTTGCGCAGCAGCCTGTGGACACGGCCGACTGGGAACTGGAGCCCAGCACGGGAGGAGCGGGATTTTGCCTTGGCTCTGGCTTTGCCACCGGTTTTTCCGCGACCACTCATTTTTCAGATGCTCTCTAAAGTCGGGACAAAGAGAAGTGTTCCCTCAGCAGCTGAAACCCTCCTCTATATATCCACGGAGCGCGGGCCGGCTCCTGCCAGACCAACCAGAAAAGAGGCTTCAGCAGAGCAGCAGAGGGCGGCCCAGCCTGAATTTTGGCGGACCTTTTGAAAGGATTTTCAGCCAATAAGCAGCGGAGATGTGGGCGGTGGGTCGCTCCTTCAGGCGGTGCTGAGCTCCGTAGGAGCCCCTCACCAATCAGGAGCCGGAGGTCTGAAGCAGCGTCACCACCTCACAGCCGGTCCCACAGTTTAAGAGCAGCGGGTCTTGACATGCTACCATATTGTTCTCCCTCACAGAGAAATAAGTCATGGCAAGAACCAAGCAGACCGCTCGTAAATCCACCGGAGGCAAAGCTCCGAGGAAGCAGCTGGCCACCAAGGCTGCCCGTAAGAGCGCCCCGGCCACCGGCGGCGTGAAGAAGCCTCACCGTTACAGGCCCGGTACCGTGGCTCTGAGAGAGATCCGTCGCTACCAGAAATCCACCGAGCTGCTGATCCGCAAGCTGCCCTTCCAGCGCCTGGTCCGAGAAATCGCTCAGGATTTCAAGACCGACCTGCGCTTCCAGAGCTCCGCTGTCATGGCTCTGCAGGAGTCCAGTGAGGCTTACCTGGTGGGCCTGTTTGAGGACACCAACCTGTGCGCCATCCACGCCAAGAGAGTCACCATCATGCCCAAAGACATCCAGCTGGCCCGTCGCATCCGCGGAGAGAGAGCTTAAACTCGCTGCTGCTGCTGCTGCTGCTCCACAAACCACAACGGCTCTTTTAAGAGCCACCTCACTCCTCACTCAAGAGCTCACTCCTCTGCTCAACACATTTCATCATCAAGGACAACTGGTAAATTTTATTTATTTCAGAGATACTTTAAAGATCCCCAAGGGGAAATTTCAAAGAGGTTAATGGAGTTAGAAGAAACGAAATAACATCTCAGGCCATAACCTAATTTAATAATAGGATAACATACCAAAGCGGAAAATGATATGATAAAGTATTTAGTGATAAACATCGTTTAGTCCATCTCATATGTCCAGTTTATGGACATATGGGGCAATAATAAACCATTAAGTGGTCTCCTCTCCTTAAACTGTCTGCCGCTGCTCCACACACCACAACGGCTCTTTAAAGAGCCGCCTCACCCCTACTCACAACACACATTTCACTATCAAGGTTGATAACAAACCACTAAGTGGTCTCCTCCTATAGCCTGAAGAACCTTTGTCCAAGCTTTTTTGATAGATTAGGGGAGACCGGGGATGGTTGTAACATGGGTTAGTTGTAACACTTTAAATTTATCCAATCAGGAACAAGTTACAAATCATCTGATTCACTCTGCATATGCTCAGTTTAGTCCTTACTCCACATGTGAGGAAGTAGCACCTCGTGGCAAACACAGCTAATTTCAGAGGGAAAAAACTCATTTTGAGGTAAAAAAAAAAAAAGTATTTTTTTCTGCTTCGTTTCTTTTAGTAATAGCATTGCCTCCTTTGTACATAAACTCATCAAACTTAATCATGTTAATTATGTGTTTGTGTAGATATTTTCCATGCAAGTTGTTAGTGATAATGTTTTAGTTGTTGGTCTGTAAGACAAGTGAGTTCATGCCTACAACAGTCTGGGTTAGTTGTAACAATATCAGTATGAGTCAAGAAACAAGACAAATCAACTCATACAAACCAACAACGACCCAGGCTGTCAAAGAAAACATCAGGAAAGAAAAAACAGAAAATGCATAACATTGTGCTACAGGACACAGATTCCTCAGATGATGATGACACTTTTTGCATTGTGTGCATGGAATACTTCAACTTTAACAACAACTTTAACTTCAACAATACTTTTGGGTTCAGTGTACATCCTGTAGTCTGTGGGCCCACGAAGCCTGCACTTCAGGAGGGCCATACATTTGTCACCACTGTGACTCCGATGATGACAGTGACTAAAATACTTGCCGCGCGCGCACACACACATACACACACACACACACACACACGTTCACCTGTTGATTCTGTTGCATATTTGTGCATTTTGTTCAGTTTTATAGCTGTGTATAAATGCTAGCATAAGACACACAGAGAGACAGATGTTCAAGTTTTGAAGCAGGAGCACATTTGCAGAATTTGTTTAGTTTTAATGTTATGTTCAAATATTGGTGTAACACACACACACACCCACCCACACCCACACCAATTATGTAAGTGTTAAATACAAAGTTTTCAGTACCTTAAAGGGATAGTGCACTCAAAAATGAAAATTCATTTGCTGCGGCTGCAGCACACTTGGATCACTACGGATGAGCAGTATGGAGGTACTCTGTGGATTCAATTTTGTGTTCTTGGACGTTAGTCTGAGGCGCCGTCTACCATAAGGTATGCTAGCCGCTCCACCCGCCGATCTCCGCAAAGGATGTGAGGACTCTAAAACTTCACCAGGGCCTCCGTCGGCATATGGGTGAGTAGATAATGGCTGAATTTTCATTTTTGGGTGCACTATCCCTTTAAGTTCTTGTCATACCCTCTTTTCATAATGTTACATTTCACCCCATGTTCCGTTACAACTAACCCAGACTATGGGGTAGATTGTAACATTTCACTCCTTGTGTTTGAGACTAAACCATGGATTTTCTGTTTGTGTTGCAGAGACAACAACTACACCATTATTAGCTGATACATGTAACTAGTTTGTATCACATTTTGAATGCACTGGCTTAAAAGAAACCCAAGTTACAGACAGAAATGTCAAAAATGTTACAACCATCCCCGGTCTCCCCTAATAATACAATATTGGCTCTCAAGCCTTAAAGATAAGCAAGAAGACACCTGAACCTAAGAAGGTCAAGAAGCCTGCCAAGAAAGCCGCTCCTAAAGCCAAGAAGCCCGCAGCAGCCAAAAAGCCCAAGACAGCGGCAGCTAAGAAGCCAGCAGCCGCCAAGAAGTCTCCCAAGAAGGCCAAGAAACCGGCAAGGCCAAGAAGGCTGCAAAGAGCCCGAAAAAGGCCACCAAGAGCCCCAAGAAGACAATCGAGAAAGTGGCCAAAAAGGTCACTGCAGCCAAGAAACCTGCAGCTAAGAGGCCGTTTACACGTTGCCGGCTATTTTCATAAACGGACATTTCACCGTTCATCTTTTCAAAAAGATCTTCTTTTACACTTACCCGTGTATATATACAGAACAGCATGCCAAACCTGTAGGTGGCAGTGTAACGAGAAGCTCAAACCTTCCATGTATCCATTGCCACCATAGCAACATAGGTCGCACTTTTGACACAGGCGCAAGTTACGGTGCATACTGTGACGTCGGCTGCCTATAAATCCGTTTATCTCCGTTTATCTCCGTTTATCTCAGTTTACATGCAAACGCGCAACCGGAGTTTTCCAAAATCTCCACTCTGGCCGGAGTTTTTAGAAAGACTCGTTTTCAGAGGAGAAATCTCCGTTTGCGTGTAAACGAAGGGCACAAACGAAGGAAGATGTCTCCGTTTATCAAAATCACCGTGTACGTGTAAACGGCCTCTCAGAAAGCTCCTGCAAAGAAAGCTGTCAAGCAACAGAGGCTCTTTTAAGAGCCACCCACACCATCCTTAAAGAGCATTTCCCTTCTACTTTATATTGATTGCAGTTCTGTTAGCAACTTCACCATCTGGTGCAAGTGGAAAGAATAGGGAAACACAAAATCATTTATAACAAGCTATTATTTATTTGTAACTTACAATATAGCTCACAAGATAAGGCATAGCTTGCGTTTCTCCTAACCTTAGAGCTACAGAGTCAATAAAATCCAATATTAGATTATTTCTTTAACCATGTCATGTATGAATGGACTTTGAATGGATGCTGATAGATTTACGCATCGCCTCTCCGGCAGCGTCCAGTTGCAAGCCCTTGCGTAATGCAGCCTGCTACGTTGCGCACACGGCTGCAGAGCGCCGTTCTCAACATTTGTTGGTGCAGTACAGAAATTAATCTCAGTGGTCTACTGACTGTGTGGGGCTGTTCCACAGGCCTGTCTCTCCTTTGGCATGGTTCCCCTGGAGAGCATCTGTGCGCACTCCACCAAAGGAAATTCATCTTCCACGGCTTTGCAGAATGACAATGGAAGGCATTTGCATTGAGGTGTCCTGGTCCTCTCCGTGCTCCTTCATTGGCTTTTATGTGCGGGATTGTCTCCTGTTTCTCCATGACTCACTTTGTACTGAGAGTTATGTCGGTGTGATTAATACTGGGTTATTCGATTGTGCGCTCTCCCTTCTGTCAGGGCATGGAGCGCTGTTCTTTCCCCACACTGCTCCTCCCTCCTCATCTCCGTTTTCTCACAGCAGTGGCCGTTATTGTTTCCGGTGTTCATTCACTTTGCGGAGAACTCCAGGTATTCTGTGCCCTACCACCGCGCGCCATTACGCAGTGGTTGAGCATGGGATGTTTATAATTCATTTTAGTGTTGAAGTAGGTGTGTTTGCGCTTGTGGTACTGGAGAGACCCTGGTATAGCTATGATACATGTCCTGCTTCGTCCCTATCCCGCCTGCTATAACCTTAAAATCACGCAATGCGAGATAAATGCATACCGTAACTCCAGATTCTAGGTATTAGATAAATACATAAAGTAGAAGCTGAAGGAAAAGCGGTTTATCCCGCCATGGGCCCGAAATGTACCTCAGGGCTTACACTCTGTCCTATCGCACACCATTAATTTATAAAAAGGAGGTTGTGAGAAGTACACTTCAGTCAAGGCTTTAGTCATCTCCGGGCTCTTGAAAATATTCATACAGAATGAAGTGAGCAAGATTTGGCGTGGATTGGGGAAGAAACAATCAGAAAAAGATTTTAAATGCTAGCTGACAATCGAGACGGAAAATATACTCTTCATATTAATAAATGGGTGGCCCTTAAAAGGACCTTTGATTTTCAGTAATACATAGTCAATGTTTAACCTCCGAAGCCGTACAGAGTGCGGCCCTGCCTCTTGAGAGCATACACCACATCCATGGCGGTCACAGTCTTCCTCTTGGCGTGCTCGGTATAGGTGACGGCATCACGGATGACATTCTCCAGGAACACCTTCAGCACACCGCGGGTCTCCTCGTAGATCAGACCGGAGATACGCTTCACGCCACCACGGCGAGCCAGACGGCGGATAGCGGGTTTGGTGATTCCCTGGATGTTATCACGGAGAACTTTGCGGTGACGCTTGGCGCCTCCTTTCCCGAGTCCTTTTCCTCCCTTGCCTCTTCCGCTCATTTTCACTGCTCAGATTCTTCTGCACAATAACGTTCACTGCTGAAGTCACACGGAGTTAAATACTGTCTGAGGACGTAATTGAAAGCAGAGGCGGGCCCGTTCTTCTTCTTTCGATTGTCATGACAGTTGATCATTAACTCTTTAGCGCCAACTACTGAACAACGGCATTTATCAGAAGGTCTTGGGGCTGAAACCGTTCAGGACAGCCGTCCTCTTCAGTATCGGTTTCTCAATGCGGAGTGGAAAGGGGAAAATGGAGGAAAGGGTTAAGTGCACACACACACACACACACACACACACACACACACACACACACACACACACACACACACACATTTGGGTATTCTGTAACACATTTTGATAGCAATGTTTTGGACGACCTGAAGTTTCTTTAATTGTGCTCCTCCAATGTTACACCAGGCAGGCACTGCGTATTCAAACAGACGCCGAATGTAGGATTGATATACGCATATGGCGGTCTCTGGATTTGCTCCTCCTTGTTTTCTGCAGAGCACTTTCAGGTGTTTGAGTCTGTGTCTTGCCTCTCTGAATCCTGCCTGGTGGACCCCCAAAACTCCCAGAGCATCAAAATGTTATTGAAGTCTGTCAGCCAGCACTCTCTCCAGTAGTTTGCCCAGAGTGCTCAGGAGGCTAATCGGTCTGTAGTTGGCTGCCAGGTGAGGGTCTTTGTTTGGTTTGGGGATCATTGATACCAGTGCTGATTTCCAGGGCTTAGGAAGTAACCAGCTTGGAGGCAAAGAGTAAAGAGGTCTGCAAGTTTAGCCAGGGATTCTATTGATGATTCTTTAATGAGTTAGTTGTCCCCTCCATCTTCACCGGGAGCTTTTACTTTAAGTTTTCTAAAGTGTTGGTGAAGCTCTATTATTGTGACAGCTTTTATTAGAGGGTTGTTGGTGTCTATATTTGTTATTGGTAGATGGATAGGCAGAATAACCTGTCGCTCTTCAATTTCCTTCCACTCTGGATCAAATAGAGGGTCATCTGGACATGAATGGATATTTTGCAGGTGCTCTTTAAAAACACTAGCCTTTTCTTTGTCTTCCTCTATCACCTGGCCGTTATGCCTTAATACTGAAAGTTGTGAATTATTTTTCTTTCCATTTAGTTGATGAATTTTCTGCCAGAATGTTTTGGGATTCAGGTCGTTATTTAGGTCTGTATAAAATTTATCCCATGTTCTTTCTCGCTCCCTCCTGATTTCTCTTCGTATTTGTGTTTGTATTTGGTTGACTCTTTGTTTAATCTCTGGGGATCTTGTTTTCATAAATTCTCTTCTTAGTTTTCTTTTTACTTTTACAAGGTGCATCAGAGAAGGTGGGAGATTCTTTGGGCCCTTTGGATCTCCTTTAAGGCCTATTAAACTTTCCCTCTCTGAGAGGAGAATTTGTCCCAGCAAAAGAGCTTGTTGGTCGATAGTGGAGGGCTCTGGGTCGCAGGGAGGAAGATGGACTCACTGGTTGGTGGTTGAAAGTCAGTGAAAGTGAAAACATTTGTACTCAGTGAAGTACTTCATTGTTATTGTGTGTGTGTGTGTGTGTGTGTGTGTGTGTGTGTATGTGTGTGTGAGTGTGTGTGTAGATAGATAGGTGTGTTTTCTTGACAGTTCAATAATGTATTAATTGTCTTGTCTTATTTGACTGTTGGGGGATGACCTGCAATGTACCACTAAATGACATTCTCTCTCTTATATGTGAAGCTGAATTTATCGATGAAAAAAAAAAAAAGAATTAAATTTTCTACAATAAAATGATTTTTTAATGTTTAGCTTCTTCCTGGTTGTTTCTGCTCTGACAGTGCTGGAACCTGCTTTTTGTGGCTGGTGGGTGTCACAATATGACACCAAAACTGAATGACTGGTGAAAAAACAAACAAAGGGTGAAAACAGAGTGATAAACAAACTGTAATGAGCATTATTAAGGATTATTGGCTGAAGACTTTATTCTTCATCATTTCTGAAATCAGGTGTGTTTACTCACCTCAGTAATATAGTGTATGTTAAACTGATATTTTGACGTAGCTGTTTGTTGGAGGTTCTCTGGAAGCAGGTGAGCTCCTTCTGTAGTGCAGCAGGATGCTCTGTGATTGGCTGCAGCTGTGTTTCAGCTCTCCCAGGTGAGAGCAGGTAAGTGTAGGTGAGAGGACTCTTGTGCAGTCTCTGTCTGAGGTGCTGAATTGACACACTGGCAGAGATGCTGACTCTGTCCTGTGTGCTGAATCATGGTGGAGCAGCCATGAGGCTGCATCCTGACTAAGAGCACCTTTATCCACAGGTCACACCGACAACAACAACTTATTAATCTTTGTAAAGCTGCACAGTCAGTAAACAAACCCACATGTCACTATGACTCTATGATTTCATCTGTCCATTATCTTGGCACAGTCCTCAGCATGTGTGAGACTAACTTGCAGCTGCAAAATCTAATATCATAAAACGTGTGTAAATAGTTTGTTAATGTGTTATAAAGAACATACAGCGTTACCTGAGTTATCAATTAATCCAAGAAAAGTTTATACTCTTTCATTATCAATAATAAAAGTCTCTCTGAAAACAAAGTATATTTTATCTTTAATTACAGCTTATCTCAGTTATTCAAGCTCTTTATACATCTACTTCTCAGTTATATAATAACTAAACCCAAATGTGAGTTGAATGCAAGACTTTCCCTTGTAACAGAGTAATACTACACTGTAGTATTTACAGTTTTACTTGAGTAAAAGATCTGTCTACTTTTTTTCACCGCTAGTCAATACCAACAACTTTCTTATTGTAACTAAACTCTGAACTATTAACCTATAAATAAGACCATGGGCATCATGAACTCGTTTGTGAGCGACATCTTTGAGCGCATCGCCGGTGAGGCCTCCCGTCTGGCTCACTACAACAAGCGCTCCACCATCACTTCCAGGGAGATCCAGACCGCCGTCCGCCTGCTGCTGCCCGGTGAGCTGGCCAAGCACGCCGTGTCTGAGGGCACCAAGGCCGTCACCAAGTACACCAGCTCCAAGTAAACCTGTTGACATATAACCAACAACACAAAGGCTCTTCTAAGAGCCACCCACTTTATCTGAAGAGTTTTTCCTGTTGTCTTCAAAGTTTCAGTTATTATAGAAAATTACAGTAGACTAAGTGTGAACAGTGAACACCATTTCTAACTAAAGATGTTGTGTAGCACATCATTTTATATTTAGCAATTTGATGTTTTTATAATCATTGCTAATAACATGTTATACTGTGTGTGTGTGTGTGTGTGTGTGTGTGTGTATTATATGTTAGAATTTACCAGCATCAACATCCAGAAGAACAGCAGCTCTCAACTGTGACACTACAGATAGCTGGTTCCTGATAAATGAGAGCACTTGTACTTTGAGTCTGTTTTATAGCCTAATATCTCAATAATTATGTGTCTCCTGCTGACATCTGCTGTACATCTTTACAACACAATATTTCTGGAGAATCTTTAGCACTGATACAAACTACGGCTCAGCTTTGGAAGTGGTTAGTTACCCTGACATTCACATCTATAGATCAAAAACCATTCAGTGCTCTCAGATATATGAGATACAGATAACTTACTCTGAACATACATTTACTATAGGTTAGGAGGTTATGACTGTAACTATACTGAGAAAAACTCAGGGCAGCGTGCTGCCCAACATCCAGGCTGTTCTGCTGCCCAAGAAGACGGAGAAGGCCGGCAAGGCCAAGTAAATCTGGACACTCTTTGGCTGCTGGACACCAGCCCCAATAAGGCTCTTCTAAGAGCCACACACTAACTCCAAAAGAGCTGTTTCCTTTTCATCACTGATGATATGAAGTATCAAAGTACGTAATGTCCAAAGCTCCTCCTGTGTTTGCAAGCATGACAGATGTAACTAAAGCTTGTACAATAATAATAATAATAATAATAATAATAATAATAATAATAATAACTTAGATTGAGTTGCCCTGCAGCATGGTCCAGTCTCTGTATAAAGAAATATTATTTCCTTTGTCAGTGAGAGTAAATTCCACTCTTGTGTTTTAAATGTTGCTGGTAGAGTTACTCTGTGATTAACATTGGACTCAAAGAGTGTGCATGTAAGTTACTGTATCATGTAACATGCTGACATTATAAAAAAATATCTAATGTGTAGGCTATGACTACAAGACAACAGAAAAGCAGGAAGATAATAAACTCTACTGAGCTCACAGCTCTGTGTGTAGGCGTATTGATATTTACTGCAGTGAGGTTTTATCAGTCAGAGAGTTTTAGGAAACTGAATAAATGCTGATCAACATTCAACCCTGCAGCTGCTTAATTTTCGTCTCTAGATGCCGGTGAAGCGTGCTCCCTGATGACGTCACCTTTGGAAAGCCCCAAAATCTCCATGGATGAAGGGACCTCCCGCCGGGTGCGGTGGCGCGCGCCTGTAATCCAAGTTACCGGGAGGCTGAGGCTGGAGGATCGTTTGAGCTCAGGAGCTCTGAGCTGCAGCGGACTGTGTTGATCGGGTGTCCGCACTAAGTTCCGTATCGATATGGTGCTCCTGGGGGAGCCCGGGACCACCAGGTCGTCTAAGGAGGGGTCAACCGGCCCAGGTCGGAGACGGAGCAGGTCAAAGCCCCCGTGCCGCTCAGTAGTGGGATCGCGCCTGTGAACAGACGCTGCAGTGCAGCCTGGGTAATACAGCGGGACACAGTCTTTTTATACTCTTCTATACACACACGCTCAACAACAACAATGTCTGCACATGTTACAGCAGCTTCATCACTGCTTCTTCATTTTATTCTTCCCATCAAAACCCTCACAAACCACCTGTTTCTTTGTCCTACAGCGCCTCCACCTGGAGGAGAGGAGCAATGACCATGAATCACACCAGTCGGTGCAGCACCACAGACAGACTACAGTCAACTAACTGTGTGTTTATTTCACTTATTCAGTGAACATGATGGAGAAGAGAGAAGTTCCTCCAGGAATGATAATCAGACACAACATCAGAGCTGCAAACATTTAAATACTGTCTGTCATTTCTATCTTGTTGTAATCAGCAGCGGTCCTCGCACATTTAGTGCCCTGTAGGCCAGGTCCCTGTGATATTCTCATATCACATTTACATATCAATATGTAAATAAGACGTGTTCACTGTCACGCTGAAACTATGAGATAGTAGCAAGTGTCCCAATTGCTTTCTGAAAGATGCTTGATTGTGATTGGTCAGAGTGTAACCTTTTCATACCATGTCACACAGACGCAGTGTGTATGAAGACTGCCTTCCTGCAGAAACATTCAGCCCTTATGTCACCAGCATCTTGATAAATGCTTGAAGTTACAGCACGTTATCATCCGGAATGATTTTAACATATTGTGCTAAACAAGACACACCCCACCCCCTCATTTGCTGCAGCTCCACAGCCGAAATACTTGTACTTTCCCTCATTGCCACGAGATTAAGTAGTTGATCTGCAACAGTATTTGGTCATTAATGCCAGGACCCAAGGTTTAAAATGTGGGCTCGTCCGGGATTTGAACCCGGGACCTCTCGCACCCTAAGCGAGAATCATACCCCTAGACCAACGAGCCATGCTTTCCATGGGAAAAATGAGGTTTCACAGGTTCCAGCCCTGTCATTTCCACATGTGCAGTTAAACTCCACATTGCTGATGTGGCAGCTTGAAGACCCATTCCAATCTGGCCAAACAGCGCCCTCTGCTGCACAACATTTTACATTCCATTCAGCACCTGTCCTCTGAACTCTTTACAGTATTCTCCTGTGGAGCTCCGCCTCGTCATCTGTAACATTATTTTGGGTAGCTTTTCATAAAGGTTTGGGGTTTGCTGTATGATGTATTTGTAGCTACAGCACATTTTCTTAGTGGTTTTCTCCAGGCTCTGGTGGACTTTACAGACTTCCAGATCAACTTGCTACCAGGAGCTGATTGAGGGACATGCCAATAATTCCACCTATAAGAGCTATGTATCACAGATGCATAAGTCTCCACCACACTCAACACCCACTCCTGCTCTTCTTAAAGCTCAATACAGTCCATCAGTCTCTGCCATCACCAGATCAGACATTTCAGGTCACAAGAATAAGCATAAAATAGATTCCTTAATATTTGAGGTATTTGTGGATTTGTGGGATTTTGAACTGTGTTTTGTCATCAAACACTTTTTTTTATTTAGCATTTTTACTGCGGTTTGCCACAGCTTTCTGTTCTTATTAGTTTCAGTGAAGAATGGTAAAAGTGGTCAAGAAGATCTTTCTGTGGATGAGACTGTTTCCAGTATAGCAGAAGCTGTAGTGACTAATGTGGTGTCATCCACCACGCAAAAGTGAGCATGCTCAATGATGATCATATTTCACTTATTCAGTGAACATGATGGAGAAGAGAGAAGTTCCTCCAGGAATGATAATCAGACACAACATCAGAGCTGCAAACATTTAATACAGTCTGTTACTTTCTTGTCTCTTGTTGTTATGTTGTTAGTGTGTGTGTCTAATATCAGCTTTTAAACTGCTTTGTTATTTTCCTTCATTCATCAGGAGCTCTCCTCCAATTTAAAGTTGAACCATTTACCTGCTGGAAAACAGTTGCAGAGCGTCCACACCAACATGGATTTGAAACAAGACAATAGACTTTTTCACAGTGGAGATTCTCATGAGAATAATACAATGAATGTTGGCTCTCTGTCACACTGTCATGGTTTACTGTGACCCATGAATACACATATCCTCCCATCGTCTGACCTCTCTGCATGTTTATGTAGCTATTTTACAGTCAGTGCTATGTACCTGCTGCCTCCAAGTTCCCATCAGGTTGGCAGAGCACACAGCAGACTACACATGGTAGCTTCGTACTTTCCCTCACACCAGAAACCAGTCAGGACTCCTGGATACCTACAAACATTATGTGCTTTCATTATATTACTGTTGACATTATGTGTTGCCTAGGTTAAGGATCAGAGGGGTTGCATTCAACACTTCAGTGCCCTCATGCCCAACACTGTTGATGTACTGCGGTAAGCGTGTTGTGTCATTTCCGGTGTTTCTGCGACAGCGTCTCTGTGCTGCTCTAGCGAACTCCTACCAGCTTGTTTTCTGTTTTTCCTCAATTCAGTTGCTTAACATCTACTTGACGTCTTAACCCACATTAGTTCTGTTTAAGCACATATAGCGCTCCTCTTTTTAACGACTTTCTTGCTAATCTTAGCTGTTGTTTGCACGTTATTAGCCTTGTTAGCTGCATTAGCTTAACACTTAGCGATGGCGTCTCCTTCTCCTGCTCTTTCTTGCTCGCTGTGCCAGATGTTCAGTTATGCCTCTGCCTCCTTTAGCGACAGTGGTAAATGTAACAAGTGTAGTTTATTTGCTGCGTTGGAGGCGAGGCTTAGTGAATTGAAAGCGCAGCTCCGCACCATGGAAAATCATTCTGTAGCTGCAGTAGTTAGCCAGCCCCCTGTAGCCGGCGCGGAACCACTTAGCATAGCCTCTGCTAGCGGTCCCCTGGTAACCCCTGCGCAACCGGGAGGCTGGGTAACTGTCCGGGAAAAGGGTAGTACCAAGCCGAAGCCCACTGTTCATCACCAGCCTGTTCATGTTTCCAACTGTTTTCCCCCACTCAGCGACACACCCGCGGAGGAGAAAACTCTGGTCGTTGGCAGCTCCATTTTGAGAAACGCGAAGTTGGCAACATCAGCGACCATACTCAGATGTATCCCTGGGGCCAGAGCGAACACATTGAGTCTAATTTGAAACAGCTGGCTAAGGCTAAACGTAGATTTAATAAGATTGTCTTTCACGTCGGCAGCAATGACACCCGGTTACGCCAATCGGAGGTCACAAAAATTAATGTTGCCTCGGTGTGTGAATATGCTAAAACTATGTCGGACTCCGTACTTTTCTCTGGCCCCCTCCCAAATCGGACCACTGATGAGATGTTTAGCTGCATGTCATCATTTAATCGCTGGTTGTCCAGGTGGTGTCCTGCAAACAATGTGGGTTTCGTTAATCATTGGCAAACTTTCTGAGGAAAACCTGGTCTGATTAGGAGAGACGCCATTCATCCCACTTTGAATGGAGCTGCTCTCATATCAAGAAACCTGGCCACGTTTATTAGTAATTCAAAACTCTGACAACCCAGAGTTGAGACCAGGGCCCGTATTCCTAAAGATTCTGAGAATCCTCTCAGAGAGCTCCTAACTTAGCCTAAAAATTCCCAGCAAGGAGTCTTAGCTTACGAGTGATTCCAGAACATTCTCAGAGAACTCTGAGCAAGGAATGGACAGAAGCTCCTATCTTAGTGAGGAGGTGTGGTTGACCCCGTTGCTAGGTATGAGTCATCATTTCCAAAGCTGTGATTGGTTGATCCTAAAAGCTGGATAAAAAACTTACTTTTGGTGATAATTGATAAACTTAATTATGGAATCTAATCTTATGAAGACTGTGTAATTGTAAATAACATATCACATAAAAGAAAATACATGTTAAATGAATAGTAAACTGTACTATAAAATAATCCTACTGAATACCCACATATTCACAGTGATGGTTATATTCATTTGCTTTTATTAATTGCATGCTTTCGTACTTTCAACTATCAACATCTCAACTTAATTTGGTATTAACGATTGTAACACAGCACAGCTTTCATCAATGTCCTTGATTGCTGACAGGTGTATAAGAAGTAGGCTTGTCTGGCTTTTACATCTGCTACAAACTAGTGAACAACAATGGAGAAAAAGAACAAGAAAACCCAACTGGACCGAGGAACAGTGTTTGCTTTTAGCTCAATTGATCAATGAGCATAAAAGTGTTTTGAGGGGTAAATTTAGCCCCAGTGTCACAGTGCAAGCCAAGAAGCAAGCCTGGGACACTATAGCACAACAGATAAATGCCTCCTTTCCGTTGGTTGTGCGCACAAGTGAGGATTGCGAGAAGCGGTGGTATGTGTTGCAGTCAAAAGCAAAAGAGGAGATTGCGGCACAAAAACGTGAAGCTTCACGCACAGGTGAGTGATATACCACTTCCTTACACCTGCTGGCAAAGTTAATTTAAATGCCTAATTATTGTGTATATATTGATTTACTGGATTTCCTTAGGGGTGGACCACCTTCTAAGCAGCTGTCCCAGGTTGCAGAAACAGTATTTGATATACTGGGGCAGTCAGAAGTTGGCATCACCGGGCTGAGGGAAGGCATTGACTCCTCAATGTTGCAGGCCATTGAAATGCAACAATGGTAGAACAAATGAGTTTTCATATATCAAGAGGCAGGAAAACAAAATATTAAGCACAGTGTTTATACATTGCATAAACCATTTAGCGTATTGCTTGTGCATGTTCCTTCTACTAAATCAATTAAAACAAAACAATAATTAAACTAAATGTGTTCCCCTTTCTGTAGCATGGAGCGATCAGAGGAACCGGGCCCCTCAACATCACAGGTGTACGACCATCAGACAGAGTCCAGCCTGCCCGCTGCTGCCGCTCAAACACCATCCCTGCCTGCTGCACCTGCTGCTCCAACACCATCCCTGCAGGACAGAAGATTAGAGTTGATGATGGATGTCTTAACGCAGCAGAAAAGAGTTCTCTGCCTACAGGAGGAGTACTATAGACTGAAAATTCAGTTCCTAAAAAATAAATTGAGTGACAAATAGATATTGTGTCTTTGAGTAATGTGTCATGTATGTAACTATTGTAAGTGATGTTTGGTAAAACTATGTGGTACATTGATTAAATGCATTCACACATTTTCTAATTACATATACTGTAACTTGCCTGAAATGTAAATTTGTAAAGTGGCCTCTGTAAGATAGTCCACTTTGAGCCAAGTTCCCCTGTGGAAAGTCAATGTTTTCTTCACCACCACCACCATCATCATCGCTCTCCTCGTCACCATCACCCTCAAGAGGTTCTGTAATCTGCCGAGCCTTGCAAATGTTGTACAGTATTGCACAGGCCACGATGACTTTGCAGACTTTATCAGGGGTCAGCCGCACCTCTCCATGGAGGACATGAAAGCGTCTCTTCATTTGGCCAATGCCACGCTCCACAACTGCCCTTGTTCTCTTATGGGCCCTACAGACATAATTAAACATTATACATTATGTACATTATTTGATGGAAATATCTAGGATAATCCAACATGCAATTTACATTTTATGTCCATGCATAATTCTATATTGTTTGGGTTACCTGTTGTAGTTTAGTTGCGGCCCTTGGTGTGGCTGGAGGTAAGGTGTTAGGAGCCATGGTTTGCATGGGTAGCCACTGACCCCTAACAAGTGGCAATTGGCTGGCACATAATGTCCCTCGAAAAATTGTCTGAGACCACTCTCAGAGAGCATTCTGGCATCATGTGTTGAGCCTGGCCATTTAGCAACAATGTCTAAAATTTTGTAGTCAGCACTGAAAACAAGCTGAACATTGATGCTGTGAAATCTTTTCCTGTTCACAAAGATGGCTTCATCTTCTGATGGTGCAATTATTCTGACATGTGTCCCATCAATTACAGCCACAACACCAGGGAATCCTGCAATGTCCATAAATGCCCTTTTGTGGGCTTGCAAAGTGCGGGCATCCAGTGGAAATTTAACAAATTGTGTCACAATGTGAGGTTGTGACAATGCTGTCAATGTTTGATTGATGACCCTGCTGATGGAGGGTTGTGACAGACCCAAGTCATCACTGCTGCACTGTTGCATTTTCCCTGTTGCCAAATACCTCAAGGTTGTGATTACCTTCATTTCAGGTGATATGGCATTGTGGCGTTGGGTAGGAGAAGTCAGTGCATCTCTAATGAGATCGACCACAAAAACAATGCTGGCGCGATCCAATCTGTAGCGTTTTAATAATTCACCGTCTTCCAGTGTTTGGAGAATATCTCTCCTGCCTCTTCCCTCTGCCATTTTGTCCTCTGCTTAGGGAACTCCTAAGCTGCTTAAAAGTCCTCTTCCCTGCTCCTAATAGATCTCACCTTAGGAGCACTCTTAGGAGCTAGGATTCTTTTGGAATAGCTTTTGTCTTTACTAGGATCTACTCTTAATTTTTTAGGAGAAATTCTAAGAAAACACCAAGATTCTAAGAATTTTCTTAGAATTTGGCCACTAGGAGCAACTCTTTGCACTAAGAATCTTTAGGAATACGGGCCCAGGAATCAGTCGCAGTCTTACATGCTTCTCTGAGCTTCTAGTGCAGTTACCCACCCATAGTTTTATACAAACTGTCTGTCCCCAGACCACCTAAATTATCTAAATCTAAAATTAAACAAAGAGGAGTTGTGCATAACAACCTAATAAAAATCAAAACCTCCTCAGTAAGAGAAAGACAAAACAAGAGAATTAAATGTGGACTGTTAAATACCAGGTCTCTAACATCTAATGCAGTGTTAGTAAACAAATTACTATCAGATAATCATACTGATTTACTCAGCCTCACTGAAACCTGGCTGTGTCAAGATGAATCCACTCCTTCCAGTCATAATAATATCCACATTCCTCGAGGCAGTAGGGGGAGTTGCAGCTATTTTTAACTCTAGTCTGTTAATCAGCCCTAAACCTAAACTAGATTATAAAGCCTCATTCTTAGTCTTTTACATCCAACCTGGAAAACCTTGCAGCCACTTTTAGTTGTTATAGCTAGTGTAACGTGCTCCTGCCCCGTATTCTGAATTTGTATCTGAATTCTCAGAGTTTTTATCCAGTTAAGTTCTTAAATCAGATAAAGTTATTATTGTAAATGATTTTAACATTCGTGTTGATGTTGATAATGACTCCCTGGCTACTGCCTTTATTTCATTATTAGACTCCATTGTCTTCAGTCAGTGCCCTTAGCAGTAATGGTTTTATGAGCTTTTTTAATGACAAAATTCTAACTATTAGAGGCAAAATTCATGACCTCCTGGGCTCAAACGGAACCAAGCTGCCCTCAAACACAGCTGTAAGACCTAATGTATAGATAGCTCCTCCCCAATTTCTCTTCAACAATTGACCGCAATGATTTCTTCATCTAAATCATCAACGTGTCTTTTAGACCCCATCCCAACTAGGCTACATAAGGAAGTCTTACCTTTAGTTAACACTCACATATTAGACAATATGTCAATATATCTTTATTAAGAGGCTATGTACCACAGTCCTTTGAGGTAGCTGTAATTAAACCTCTTCTAAAAAAAATCTCACACTGGATCCAGAGGTGTTAGCCAACTATAGACCAATGCCTAATCTTCCCTTTCTTTCAAAGATCCTTGAGAAAGTAGTTGCAGACCAGCTGTGTGATTTTCTCCATTGTAATAATTTATTTGAGAATTTTCAGTCAGGATTTAGAGTGCATCATAGCACTGAGACAGCACTAGTTAAAATTACAAATGATCTTCTGATTGCTTCAGACAAAGGACTCGTCTTTGAACTAATTTTATTAGATCTAGTGTGGCAATTGACACAATTGACCATCAAATTCTGCTACAGAGACTGGAACATTTAGCTGGCCTAAAAGGTTCTGTACTAAGCTGTTTTAAATCTTATTTATCTGATCATTTTCAATTCATTCATGTTAATGATGAATCATCTCTACTACTAAAGTTTGTTTTGGAGTTCCGCAAGGTTCTGTGCTCGGACCAATGCTATTCACTCTACAAATGCTTCCCTTAGGTAACATCATTACAAATCACTGTAAATTTCCATTCTTATACGGATTATACTCAGAGCCCTTGGCCCTCCCTCCCTATAAAAGGCTACAGCCAGTGAGCAATGGCAGTGCATATTTTCGAAATGAAATGGCAGAGAGTGGAACGAAACTGGGGCTAACCGGTGCTTCCTTCTCAGGCTCCACTTCACTCAGCTGCCCCACAGATCCGCTGCCTCTCCCACTTTAACCTCAATAATAATCCGGAGCTAGCTGGGAGCGGCTGACGAGGCGATAGCCGCAGCATGACCGGAGGGAAGCACAGCCAGTTAGCCTCCACTAGCTTCCCAACTAGCCCCGGCTCTCTGTTTGGATCCAACCGGAGCACCGAGCCCTGGTTTGTTATTCAGGTTAATGTGGGAAGAAGCAGCGGGTTTATCGGGCAGCTGAGTAAAGCTGGGTGAAGCAGAGGCTGCGGTGGAAACATCGGGATGGGTTAATGTCTGGAGCTTGAGTTATTAGTGGCTCGGTCCCAGCAATGGGTCAGGCGTTACGGTTGTGTTAAGTGAGTAAGTTAGCCCGGCAGCCCAGCTAACATTTTCAATTAGCACTGTAAAATGTAGCCTCCCCGCGAGGCTACATTTTTGTAAGATATTTGCTGAGATGGAGGCGAGGCTCAATGACTAGAAGAGCTGATAGAAGCTCTCCATAGCTGTAAGTTACTCCAGTAGCTGGTGGCAGCCACTTGGCTAGTGCTAACACCGGGAGCTAACGCTAACGTTCCTCCTCTTCTCCGTGAGTGAGAGCGATGTTTTAGCCTAGCAGGCAGCCCGCGAGCCTGGCGGGCTGCTCAAGCTCCGGACATTAACCCATCGCGGTGTTTCCTCCGCAGCCTCCACTTCACCCAGCTTCACTCAGCTGCCCGATAAACCCGCTGCTTCTTCCCACTTTAACCTGAAGCAATGTTTTAGCCTAGTGGGCAGCCAGCGAGCCAGCTGCCCGCTAGCAGAGGTAGAGGGAGGAGTGGCTCATGACACACTTTGTTTTGGTCTACAGGCAGTGCACAACAGCAAACCTAGCGGTGAAACGATTTCGGTTTTTGCCCCTTTAAAACAAACCTCACGGACTGCGTTTTTTCATATGCCTAATATTGCGAAAATTAGGCCTATCCTGACCCAAAAAGATGCAGAATAATTGGTCCATGCTTTTGTTACCTCTAGGCTGGATTACTATAATTCCCTGTTATCAGGTAGTTCTAATAAATCTGTAAAAACTGTAATTCAGAATGCAGAGGCACGTGTACTAACAGGAACTAAGAAATGAGATCATATTTCTCCTGTTTTAGCTTCTTTGCACTGGCTCCCTGTAAAATCCAGAATTAAATTTGAAATCCTACTCCTAACTTACAAAGCTTTAAATGGTCAGGCTCTGTAAAATCTTAGAGAGCTCATAGTGCCATATTATCCCACCAGAACACTGCGCTCTGAGAATGCAGGGTTACTCATGGTCCCTAGTCACCAAAAGAAGATCAGGAGCCAGAGCCTTCAGCTATCAGGCTCCTCACCTGTGGAATCATCTTCCTGTTGTGGTCCAGGATGCAGACACTGTCTGCATAGTTTAGACTAGACTTAAGACTTCCCTTTTTGATAAAGCTTATAGTTAGGGCTGGCTCAGGCTTGCCTTGTACCAGCCCCTAGTTAGGCTGACTTAGGCCTAGTCTGCCAGGGGACATTCTATAATACACTGAGCACCTTCTCTCCTTCTCTCTCTCTCTCTTTCTCTATCTCTCTTTTTCTAACACTCATGTCCTGTTACTGCATCTCGCTAATTCAGCTCTACTGCATGTCACTAACTCGGCTTCTTCTCTGGAGCCTTTGTGCTCCACTGTCTTGCAGGTTAATTTATATCGCAGTGGTGCCTGGATAGTGCGACGTGTGTGGTTGTGCTGCTGCCATGGTCCTGCCTGATGCCTCCTTCTGCTGTTATCATTAGTCATACTTTTACTGTTATTATGATTATTGTCACATGTGTATACAATCAGATAACGGGAGACGCCAAGAAGGCATCCTGATCAGAAGCCCGAACCACCTCAACTGAGCCCTTTCAATGCGAAGGAGCAGCGGCTCTACTCCTGTGCATTTACACCGGGCGCAAGTGAAGCGAATTACTCACGCATAACGCGTGGGTTTGGACACCGGACCATTTTGTTAATTTGCGTTATCGCATCAGTCGCATGGGTAGTGACCCCGCTCATTTTCACTAAATAACAACATCTGGCCCGCCATTCTCTCCTCAACCATGGCTGAGATAACCACCATCGCTGCTTTGTACCTGCTCTGGAAGTCCCAGATGCGTCAGACGGCCAAATGCCGTCGTTTTTGGGTTCACCCTATCCTGCAGAAGCGCATCCAGCTCGGCGAGTTTCACCACCTCCTGCAGGAACTCCTT
Organism: Epinephelus fuscoguttatus; assembly: GCF_011397635.1. Classification (NCBI taxonomy): domain Eukaryota; kingdom Metazoa; phylum Chordata; class Actinopteri; order Perciformes; family Serranidae; genus Epinephelus; species Epinephelus fuscoguttatus. Next base: position 8,619,344 of record NC_064755.1, read on the forward strand.
CTGGATGATAGCCGCTTTCAGCGGTACTTCAGGCTGACTGGGGCCCAGTTTGAGGACCTGTTGGCGAGGGTTGGCGCCAGGATCTCCGGGCAGGACACCAATTACAGCCGCTCCATTTCAGCTGCGGAGCGCCTGTCCATCTGTCTCTGGTGATTCAATTTCAATAAACGGATCAAAAGTATAATAATGTAATAACGGCATAATATAATGATTATATAATGATTTATTTGTATAACACCTGTCATACAATGCAGCTCAAAGTGCTTTACAACAAAGAAATTACATGCACTGTGTACTTCACTTGAAAAATAGACATAAAATGAACAAAAAACATGTTAAAAACATAGTGTTACTTAAGATTACACACACACACACACACACACACACACATACAGTATATAAGATAACAGCATGTAAAAGGCTGATGAAATTACTAGTCTACTTCATGATGTCGATTTATGAAAAGTCTGAATTCATGTGCAATTTGTACAATTTATGGGTAAACCCCAGATCTTGACCTGCTTGTCATGCATTTCAATAGAAAATTAGCTCATTTTATCCACTGCAATAATGTAATAGCATGAATACTTGAGTACTTTCACCTGTTCAGCCATATCAATAAAATAGTACAAGTAACAACAGATTTGATATAGACTGCCACCTACATTCACTTCAACTCAGCTAAATTTAATGTTTTCTTCTATGTTGCAGATACCTGGCCACTGGTGACTCCTTCAGGACCATTGCGAACAGCTTCCGCGTTGGGGTCTCCACTGTTTCCCTGATTGTTCCAGCTGTAGTCACAGCTATTTGGGATTGCCTCGTGGAGGAGTTCATGGCTGTGCCCACCACAGAGGAGTGGAGGTCCATCGCAGAGGAGTTTGAGGAGCGGTGGAATTTTCCTCTCTGCTGTGGCACTGTGGATGGGAAGCATGTGGTCCTGAAAGCCCCTGCACATTCGGGATCCCAGTACGACAACTACAAGGGGACATTCTCGATAGTCCTCCTTGCTGTTGTGGATTCCCGGTATTGCTTCAGGGTGATTGATGTCAGGGGCTACGGCAGGACCAGTGATGGTGGTATCCTGGCCAACGAGCGCTTCGCTCCGGCACCCTCCAGCTGCCTGCTGACTGGCTGTTACCAGGAGCTGACCACAGGGGACCCCAGCCACAGGTGTTTGTCGCGGATGAGGCCTTTCCACTCCGGAGAAACCTCATGAGGCCATTCCCCAGGCGCACACAACTACCGTCTGTCCTGGGCACGGCTGGTGGTGGAGAACGCCTTTGGGATCCTTGCATCTCAGTGGCGGATGTACCGGCATGCCATGGAGCTCCAGCCCGACATTGCAGAGAAGTGTGTGAAGGTGACCTGTGTCCTGCACAACTTCCTGCGGAAGACAACCCCAGCGCCTGCAATGAGGGGGAGCATCTCCGATGGTGTGGTGGAGCCTCTGCCAGGTCTGGAAAGACTGGCTGCTAACAACTCGGCAAAAGAGACCATCAGGGTTGGGGAGAACTTCGCAGCTTACTTCTCGGCAGAGGGAACAGTCCCGTGGCAGGCCAACATCTAGTGTGCAAGCACTCACAAAACGGCTCTTTTAAGAGCCACCTACACATTACTACTGAGCAAACATCCTGCAATATTTATTTACTTTTGTGTACTTAATGTTAAAAGCTTCTGCACAGCTGGAACCTACAGAATACAGTACACAATGTTCTGTGTGTGCAATAAATATGTGAAATCAGATGAGAATTGTCTCTGTAGGAAAGAGAAGATGAAAGAGCTGAGGTAGATTATTTTTATATATATATATATATATATATACATATAAATCTTGAAATATAAAACATATATACAGATAAACACAAACAAAAAACTTATATATAGATAAAATGAACATATATACAAATAACGTGTCTACAGAGAACAAAAAGGAGCAGGCTTGGGTGATTAACAATCTGAAATGGAGGCTTCAGGGACACCTATTTTTAAAAAACTGAAAAGCCTGGTTCGTTCCCTGCAGAGATTGCCATTAGCTAAAAAGCTACTCACTTTGTTCAAAATTTAGCACAACAGGGCTGGCTTCAAAAATTAATTTGTGTATGTGAAATTTCACATACTCCTTCCGCTGGGGCGACAATCTCTGCAGGGAACAAACCAGGCTGAGGAGGAACATTTCATCCTCCGAGGGAGGTTGACGAGGAGGATCAGGTGGAGCAGGTGGACCTGGTTGCGCCTGCCTCTTAAGGGCCTCCAGGAGCAGCTCCTCAATTTGGCTCTGCCTGGGCATCTCTCCGTCCTCCCTCCCTCCCTCTCTTTCTGGCCCTCCTCGTCACTGTGTGAAATGGAAACGTATTTTTTGGAAACATAAACTGCTGCGTCCAATCAATTCAATAGGTCTAAGTTACACAATATCTAAGTGAATATTTGTTAAAATATTGAAATCAGGCAACAGACAAAAAGATATGAGTCAAACTGAAAGTAACTTTGAAAGGTACATTTTCAGTGAAAAACACCATGCAAAAATTATACTAATACCATTGGGTGCTCTCCCTCGTGCAGCAGCAGGAGCAGCTTCAATGTCACTGCTGCTGGGAGAGTCTTGTGCTTGGTGGTCTGTAATAGTGACAAAGGTGTCTTTAGTTTTTTGTTTACATTTTAATTGTCTCAGTCATTCTAGCTTTGACTGTCAATTACAGCACATAAAGCATTTTACAAATGCACATCATACAGTTCCAGCCATGGTAATATCTAGCCTCCACAACCCTTTAATGCAGTGAACCATTCATGTAAAGAAAGATATGATCCCTGACTGACTTTAAAGGGAAATTTCAATTTATTTCAACCTGTCTCCTATTGTCCTAAATTTGTTTCAAGTGACATAAAAATCATAGTTAGCATGTTAGCCGTTAGCCTAGATACAGCCGGGGCACATAGTAGTGTCAGACCTGTTAAAACGTAAGCGAATGGGCATACTTCAAGTGCAAAGTTAGTCAACTAAACAAGCTTTTTTTCCACAAAGACCGCCTCATATCATTAGGATACATGTCAGAGAACATATAGAAAACGACACGTAAACGTGTTGTCTTACCTTACTGGTATGGTGCCATGTTTGTTTACCATTTAGCTCTGCTTTCCAAAGCGTGGCCGAAATGTCGCGAGAACAAGCAGTGATCTCATACCGTGCCTGAAATATCGCGAGAACAAACAGCAGCAGCTGGAAGGCAGAACCGGACAGTAGCCTGAAAAGTTCATTCATTTATTTTCTTAAAGATTTAAAGAATAATGGCTGACTTTTTGTCAGACTTTGACTTTCGACTGGTACTTTAACAAACTCCTCCTACAGACTTGATCTGATTGACTTCAAATTTTGTCTATACCATCTTTAGACCTTTGACATCAAAAGTTGCTTGAGTTGTTGAGTTTTTGTCAAACCGTGTGACCATGGCGTAATGTCAAATTTCTATGTTTTGCCACCAAACAGGACAGGATTTGTAACTCTAGCATACATGGTCCAATCTGTCCCAAACTTCACATCTTTTATGATACTCCAGGTCTGAAGCCATCTACATGCACATTAGGTGTCATGTTACTGGCAAGATAAAGTACATTTTGTCAGACACTTATGTTTTGATTTACATGACATTTACATGGTGGGGTCTACAATTGAAACGCAGCAACATGACGTATAATTAGTGTCCTTTCCAGCATCACATAGTGGAAACAGGAAGTAGTAAAAAATGTGAAATAGGTCATTCCAGCACCCACACTCAATGTAGGATGCTATCTCACTCTTGCGTGCAGTGTCTGACTTTCACAGACATGAACTGTCACGTCAGTCAGCATCCTGCCAGCACCTCCACGTTGTGCAAATGTGCAAGGGCCCGTTCATCGCTGCTTGCAGCTTTTAATTTTTGTTTGTAACTGTTGCATAATCATATGCTTCACTTGAGAGGGAACTTTACTGTGACTACTGGCACAACAGGGTGCCAGGGCATAGATGCTTGCACACACTCTAGGATAATGTTTAAGGTTTTTGTTTAAAGTAATGCGAAGTAAAGTGGTTGCAATGGTTTAATGTCTGCTTGTGACACTGCACAAATACAAACTTGATCAAACAAACTAACCTGCTCATTATATAGATATAAATGGCCCATTCTGTAGGATTTAGGGTCATTTATTGGCAGAAATAGTATGAAATATTCATAACTATGTTTATATTATTGTATAATGACCTGAAAATAAAAACAGTGTGGTTTCGTAACTTTCGGATTAGTTTGCATGTGCTACAGTTCCTAAATGCAGCACTGAATCATATACAGCAACCTTGAAGGCAGAAATCTGATGAGAAATGTATGACCATATCCATCACCTACTGTAGCTCTACATTTCAACCGAATGTAGTTTTTCTACTTCCAAAAATTGATTTAACTGCAGTATTAATGCTGGCCTCTACTTGAAAATGATACAGTGCGTAAATGTCTCCATCATTCAAATAACCCTAAAGTTCAGAAGAGATTCTGTCCCCTTTTAGGCATTGCAGCAGATTGACGAGTCCACCTCATATTTAAACATGGCAATATGTGTGTGATTTAATAAGGGCTAGTTCATGCAGTGCTAAATAAAACTCTTAAAACATACATTGTATAGTTTTTATTTTTATTTTTATTTTATTTCTTCCAAATTAACTCATCTTATATTTTTTGATTAGTTTATTTGGTCATATTATTCCAGAAATCAATAGTCAATACAACATCTTACATATAGGTCAAACAAGGACCAAAAGGTGTAGACTGAAGACAGGGCTTATTTTTTCTACCCTTTTAACACAATGTCAAAGAGCCACTATAGTGCAAAAGAAAATATTAGAGAATGAAAGAAACAAACAAAATAAATAAATAAATAAATAAAAATGTTGTTCAAACTGGCCTAGTCTCGGCTTAGCAGCATCGAAATTCATCTTTACACACGTACATAATCATCCACACAAACACCAAACCAATACATACATACATACATATGCACACATTTACACTTATACACACATACATACGTACATATACACACACACACATCCATAGACATATAAATACATGATTCTGTCCATAATTTTGCAATACTATATATAATGTGACTATACCACTGTCTTATAATTATTTATGATCTTGACAGGTTGACTCCTTTTACTGAGATGCATCTCTGTTTCACGTTCATTTTTGTTTTTGTTTTCATAAACATAGATGTTCCTCTCAGTTCATAATGACTTACTCTGTGTTGGAAGAGCCTCTGAACACAGACAGGGAGCATATTATTATTTATTCTGAACATAAACTGAGCGGTTTTAAAATCGACCAGGTCATAGAATTTAAGAGTATGTGAGTTTATGAATAAATTGTTGGTTGATGCGAGATAATCTGCATTGTTTATGATTCTGATTGCCCTTTTCTGTAAAATAAAAAACAGCTTTGTTGTTGATTTGCATGTGTGACTTCCACACAGTAATTAATGTATGGGACTAGGAAACAACTATACAACAAATGCAAAGAATTTTGGTTGAAGATATCCTTTGTTTTATGTAATATTCCTATGGCTTTGGATAATTTTGACTTGACATGGTTTACATGTGGCTTCCAGCATAGTTTATGATCAATAATAACACCCAAAAATTTATTTTCATAAACTCTTTCTTATTTGATATTACTAATCTTGATTTGTGCTTGATTGATGGTATCCAAATAATATGAATTTAGTTTTATTTATGTTTAAAGATAATTTATTAATGTCAAACCATTGTTTCAAATTGATTAATTCCTCTTGGACTGTGTTCAGAAGCTCAGCCAGGTCTTTTCCAGAGCACAGCAGGGTGGTGTCATTGGCATAAAGTACACATTTTAGGAACTTTGATACCTTGCAGATATCATTTATGTACAAAGTGAATAGTATTGGGCCCAGGATTGATCCCTGGAGAACTCTGCATGTTACTCGCATCAGATCTGATTTGACTTAATTTAACTGCACATATTGTTTTCTATTTGCAAGATAGTCGGTAAGCCATGAATGTGCTTTTCCTCTGATTACATATCTTTTGAGTTTTCTTATCAGTATAGTATGATCAATTGTATCAAAGGCCTTTTTAAGGTCTATGAAGACCCCAACTGAAAATTCATTGTTACCAATGGCTGTTGATATTTGTTCAGTCAAATCAATTACTGCCATTGCAGTTGATGTATTTGACCTAAATCCATATTGATGTTCACTCAAAAGTGTGTGGCTTTCAATGAAGTGATCTAATCTTGTGGCAACGAGTTTTTCTATTATTTTTGAGAACGGAGGAAGAAGTGAAATTGGTCTACAGTTTGAAAAGGTGTGCTTATCTCCGTTTTAATATATTAGAATGACCTTGGCTATTTTCATTGAGTTGGGAAAATAGCAGTTAGAAATTATTGATTGCAAATATATGTGAGTGGTTTGGCTATATACTCTATAATATCTTTTACTAGTGCCATGTCAATATCAGTACAGTTGGTGGATTTTTTATTACTAAGCTTGCAAACCACATCTACCAGTTCATTCTCACCTACTTTTTTCAGAAAGATGGTGTTTGGGTTTCTGGTGATAATATCCACCTCTACCCCATCCCTTTGTAAGGGATCAGCAATGTCCTTTGCTAAATTAAAGCCTACATTTACAAAGTAGTCATTAAATTCATTTGCTGTTTCTTTAGATGTGGTTAAAATTGATTGATAATTTTTAATAAAGTAGTTAGGATAACCTAATTTTCCAGTACCCTTTTTAATAATAGTTTCCATGTGCCCTGTGTATTATTTTTATGCTTTTCCAATAATTTATTGTAATAATCCTTCCTGGTGATTCTCATTATATTTGTCAATTTGTTCTTATACTTCTTATATTTCCTTTCTGCTTCCTTAGTTCTCATTTTCAGAAGCTGTTTGTATAGGAGATTCTTCTTTTTATAGGCATTTTCCAGCCCCCTGGTCATCCAGGGCTTGCTTTCGTATTTATTTTTCCTCCACTGTGCAGTGTAAGTCATAAAGGGTGTTAAAGACTCTCAAAAATTCCTCATATGATTCATTGGGATCATATTTGGAATAGACCTCCCTCCAGCATTGCTTCCTTAAGTCATCCTTAAGACCCTCTATGGCAGCTGGTGTTTTAAGCCTCATCAAATTATTGTTATCAGTATCATTGTTTGGTTTATTCTTAAGAAGGTTCTGAAAGGTGGCAAATACTGGAAGGTGATCACTTATGTTACATAGGAGCAGTCCACTAACAATTTTACTCCCCAGTTCATTGGTAAATATGTTATCAATTAATGTTGCACTGTTACTGGTTATCTTTGTTGGTTTTAAGATAGTAGGGAGTAGACCTAAACTATACATTGTGTCAATAAAATCACTATTTTCTTTTTGTTCATTTGGGTTTAGCAGATCTATATTAACGTCTCCACAAAGAAAGACCCTTTTCCTATAATTCATTTGTTCATACATATCAACCATCACACCCTTAAATATGTCTAAGCAGGAACCTGGTTTTCTATAGATGCAGCTTGCAATTATGTTTCTAGAATTATCCATTATAATTTCTACGGTTATACATTCCATCACATTCTGTATTGTAGTAGACATTTCCTTTACTGTTTTGCAGTTTAATTAATTGTTAACAAAAAGGGCTACTCCTCCTCCCCTTTTTTGTTCTCTATTAGTTGTAAACAAAACATATCCATCCAGTTCAACCTCTTCTTCTTTCTTTTCATTAAGCCATGTCTCAGAGACAGCAATTATGTTAAACTTAGGGAGTTTGCTCAGGTAATCCTTAATAGATGTAAATTTACGGTGGAAACTTCTGCTATTGAAATGTATAATTGATAGTGAGTGGTCCAATATATAATAATATGTAATATAATAATATGTTTTTTGAATTGGTCGTAAGTATGATATTCACAGTTACAGTCAATGTTATTGTAGAAATGAATATCGGAGTTATTCTCAGGACCATATCTTGTGTGCTCTATGTGGCTAAATGTAGAAAAATTAAGATTTTCAAACTTGCTTTGATCACCAGAACACTCCATGTCAGTGTCTACAAACTCCTCTGAGTCAATGCCATGGAATGGGAATGAATAGTCCCCATCAATTTCAGACATTTATTATGGTCTTTAAGGATAGCTCATGCTATAACTCTCCCAAATCCTATCTAAGTTAGTCCAGATAAGTGTCCAGTACACAGGCATATGTACACGTGTATATGAAAGGTCTCAATGTCCATCGAAACAACAAGAGAAAAGGAGCACTCTCAAGTCCCAAGTCACAAAAAAAATAAATAATAATAGTCCTTGCACTCTGCGTCTTCTTGATAGAAAAAAGAGAAGAAAGAAAATCCAATAAAGCAAAAAACCACAGCGGGCTCAGGGGGTAAGAAAGAAGTCCAACCGGAGATGCAAACTAAATGTTCATGCCATCTCAGATCAGAAGTACAAACCAAAAGTTCATGCCATCTCAGGCCAAAAACAGGATCCACACGGTGATAGTCCTTACGTGCTGCAATAATTGTGGTCAAAAAATTAAAATAAAAAAGCAAAAACTGTATGTCGTCCATAGCAGGAAAATGCCGTATCATATATTTTCCAGTTGGAAAAATTGGTGTAGTTCAGCGATTTGCATAGTTAGTCAGACCATCATTTATATTGATCAAGGTCTTGGCGATCTCTTACCGTGATGGCCCTGGCTTCTTCGGGAGTTGCTCCGTTTAGCCGTATCATCACTTTACAGTTTCTGGTCCACGTTGCTTTAATCTTGTTCTGCTTTCTCAGATTGCGTGCCTGTCGAGCAATATTGGCATTCTTTTTGTTAGATGCTCGTTCATATACATCTGAGCCCTTCAGGTTCTTTCCCTGCATTAGCAGCTGGGTTTTGTATTTTCGATTCACAAAGCGTATGATGATGGCAGGCTTAGCTCTGCTGTCCTTCCGGGGAAGGGTATGGCAGGCAGCGATACTTTTACTCTCAATTGTTATGTTTTTACTTTGGAGAAAGTCTGTGACTTGCCGTTCCAGTGTGAGTTTTTCTTCAACTGGAGCGTTTTCTCTGTCATTATGGCCACCGGCAGCTGCTCTGGTGTAGGTCCGATGTCTTGTTTCCAGCCCAGTGATAATAACGTCCTCCATTCATGAGTACTTTTCTAAGTCTTCAATCCTGCACTCCACTGTCCTTCACCAGGGCTTTCAACTGTTTAACTTCATTCATGAGCTTCATAAGAGCGGTTTGCTGCTTTGTCACCTTTCTCAGCTCATCTGACAACAAGTTGAGGGATTGTCGAATTTCCTCGAGATTGTCCTCGTTTGGAGCAGGAGGAAGTTTCTTGAGCGGCATTTTCTTTTCGCTTTCTTTTGTCCTTCAGTTTAAGTTTGGTTTCCAAGCAGAAACTTAGTTGTTTCTTTCATACTTCCTTCTGGTTTGTCAGCTTTTCTCAGGGCACCGCCATCTTGCGCATCATCCGATCTAGGTGACTGAAGATGAATGGGCTGCGGGAAGATGCAACGATCATGATCTGTGGGAGAAACCAGAGCACCCGGGGAAAACCACACATGGGAAAACATGAAGTCCTCACAGAAAGGTCTGGCGTGAACCAGAACCTCCAAGAGACATCAGTGCTCACCACTGAAAATGAAAATAAACCACTCTCTCACAAATGTAAAAGCTAAAATGCTAAAACTCACATTTGTTATGTCAGAGGGTGTGTAGTCTGGAGCTGCTCCATAGATATTAATTGGGAAAGATGTTCTAGTAACACTGGGAGCACCCAGGGGAATGTTCTGACTCTATGGATATATTTTCTGTTTCAGAACTGAGAACACTACAACAAGATTGAGCTCAACTAGGTATAAAAAACATGACAACTTTATGTGGGTCAACAAAATCAGGTGCCATTCATTGTCTATGGAGCAGCTCCAGACATCCTATGAAATCTCAAATTTGAAACTTTTTTCTCTGGTTTCTGGTTTCGAGAGAGAGTAGCTCATGTTCACACTGATAGGATTTTCCAAGGCCATGGAAACATATCAGAATTCTTAATTTATGTAGTGTTCCCCTTTAAGTCCAACTGAGCTGCAGTGGGTTGTGTTCTATGTAATGTCTGAGGGCCCTGGCCTTAGCATTGCCATATTTAAGCAACAACACATCTGTCTGTGGAAATGGGGGGTAGACGGATTAGCTGAGGATCAACCTCACTGTCTTCTTTGTCACCTAGCTGCAGTGGGTTGCGTTCTATGTGCTGTTTTAGGGCCTTAGCTTGAGCATTGCCATATTTAGGCAATGATACATCTGTCTCAACAGGGAAACGTCGTCCTGCAGGTTGCCTCTTCGTGGAAATAGGGGGGAGACGGATTAGCTGAGGATCAACCTCACTGTCGTCTTTGCCCCCTAGCTGCAGTGGGTTGCATTCAATGTGCTGTTTTATGGCCCTAGCTTGAGCATTGCCGTATTTAGACAATGATACATCCGTCTCAACAGGGAAATAACATCATCCTGTCGGAGTCGCATTGCATGCCTCTGTCCCCTTGAAGTCAAAGCCTCATTTGAAGTTCTGGGAGGTGGTGGACTTGGTTTCAGGTCTCTTGCCTTACTTAAGACAGTGGCCTGCATAATGATGATTGATGATGAATGAAAAAAAGAAAAGAAACTAGCTCAATGAAATGATAATGAATCTGACATCCTCTTAAATCTCAAATGCATATGACACAGACAGGCAGCTTGTGACATCATTGTGACATCACATTTCATGCCTTTATGTCTCAGAGACACAAAAGCCTACACACGGTGACATCATGACATTCCATGTGGTATCACATGCCTTTAATGAACCACACACTGACATTCTAAAGGCAGTTTGAAAAAAAAAAAGGATCAATCAATTAATCAAACAATATATTTGTCAAATTAAATCAGAAAATAATAGTCTCATTATTTCAGTGAAATGCAATAATCAGTTCCATCAATTTGTATTTTTAAAACTGTGTAATGATGACAAATAAATGAATTTTTATTCTGGTGTACTATACGTGTAATGACAGTGATGAGGGTGGAGATATGGTCAGATGATGGCTGGGCATGGATCCAATCAGACTTTTATGTGGGACATTGTGGACATTGAAATTCATGTCCCTCAGTAATTCTGAGAGTCAAATGTGTTGGCAACTTTTTACACATAGGTGTGTGTGTGTGTGTGTGTGTGTGTGTGTGTGTGTGTGTGTGAGATACAAGTGTAATACAACCACTAGTCCAACGCTCAGGAAAATATCTCGGCAACTCTTTCAATGCAGACCACATCTATAATGCGTTATGAGGGCATTTATAGTGAATTATAATGCATTTATAATGCTGTATGAATCCACTCATTAACACATGCTTCCTGATGGACTGTATCAACAGTCATTAAACATTATAGATTATATTTTTTAGCTTCAAAAAGGGAAAAAAGTGGACAGAAATTGTTGCACCCCTCGAAATCCCCAGTGCATAGCCTATGCTAAATGCTATAGCAAGCTAGCTAACTAACCACCATCCCCATCCCAAACAAGGTTAGCCTACTTGCAAGCTAACATTAGCTACTTGAATGTTTGCTGCTAGCCTACAAGCAAATGGCACATTTCAGCCGAAGATTTGTAGCTTCACTCATAAGGGGTTACATGATGTGATTTTTGAAGCTAGTAATCATTCAGTTAGCTCGCAGAGTAATAGCAAACATTCCAGTGCCTAATGTTAGCTTGAAAATAGCCTCTATGGCGGTCAGCTAGCTAGCTATAGCATACAGGTATGGTGTGGGGTCATCCCTATGTTTCCCAGGTTCTGTGTTTCCCGGTTTCTATGTTCCCCGCCCAACCAAAAAGGGTTCTATGTTTCCCGCTTACTAAAAATAAGGTTCTATGTTCCCCGCTTATCCAAAAAAGGCAGGAAACATAGCAGTTGCATTCATATATTAAACACACACAACGGAACATAATGGGGAGAAATTACAATCAGAAACTTACCCTTTGGGCGATCTATGGTGGGCAGTCTGGGCAATTATATCCTTTACAGAAGGACTTTTAATCCAGCCGTTAAATGCAGCGTTTCAGTCAGTGCAGATTTCTTCGAGCAGCCAAAGACCAACTGGTGGCAAGATAGTTATCTACCAGTATCCGTGAAGAAAAGAATAATTATCATGGCCGAAATAATGATAAATAAGCTGTTAAGTGCAGCGTTTTTTTTTTTTCAGGAACTCTGTTCAGTAAATCCACCATGATTATTTATTAGTTTTGTAATAAAAATGCGTCTGTGTTATTGATCACAGATGTTGATATCAACTGTTCTGTTCCGTCCTACGACCAATCGGACACTCAGATTTCTTCCTCTCTTGTTCTTATGGAACGGTTGATATCAACTTCCGATCACATCATTGCCTGTAAGTTTAAGTAGCTGATCTGCAACAGTATTTGGTCATTAATGCCAGGACCCAAGGTTTCCATGCAGCACATCATACTGTGATGAAATGATCAATGTTTTTCGCATCACGTGTCACTGGTGTTTGGTTTTCGAGTGATGATTTTATGTCCCCTCATTTGTGACCTTGAATCCTCTTGGTTTAAAATGTGGGCTCGTCCGGGATTTTAACCCAGGACCTCTCGCACCCTAATCGAGAATCATACCCCTAGACCAACGAGCCATATTTAATTTGAAAAAAATCGATATAAATTCCGTCCCCTATTCTTTCCAGATCTGCAGTTATACTCCACATTGTGGTGGCCCAATAGTATGTCTCTGCAGACCCGGAGACTGCAGATTCAGACCCGCAGTTCTGGACTCGCAGGTCTAGACCCCTTGTTTTTTGCGACAGTGTCCCCTACTGGACGGCTGCATAACTGCAACTAAATCAGTGTCTCACCCAAACACCACTGTTTGAAAGAAGTTACACTTTTAATGCTTTATTACAATTTACACTTTTAAAATTTTATTACACCCAAATAAAAATACCAAGATTTAATTGTTGATTTATGCCTTGGTGCTGTTCTGCATTATTATTGTTTGCTGGTTGTTTTGTATGGTTTGATTTCTTAATATTCATCAGACTGCTCTGACTGGCACGCCAAAAACTTGCACTGCATTGATCAAACCCACTACAACATATAATAGGAAATGTCTGGTCTTCGGTGTCAAGTCCTCACTTTTGTTGTGGGAATTTGAAACAAAGGCTGTGAAATACTGAAATGGTTTGAAATGTTTTAATGCGACAGTGGTTACATCACACATCAGGGAGATCTGAAGAGAAAAAAAAGAAATCAAACATATCACAAAATTGAAAACAGAAACACTTAAAAAAAAATTTAAATACCTATCACAGTCTACACTGAAATACTGAAGATTCTGGAGCATAGCAAATACATTATTATATCGATATATTAACAACATTACCTAGCATTTGAATAGTGCCCCTTCTTCCTCATCTGCCTTTCGATCCTCCGACAAAACTCCTCCACTTCACTGTAAAGGTAAACAACATCATAATAATAATACTGGGATAGCAGAAGCATCAATAATACTCAGAAATTACTGCTTCTCTCCTCTTGCCTCTGTTGGTAAACAGGCCCTGTCAGAAAGACCTGCTCTGCCTCCTGCCATGACAACTTTTTCATAGCAGAGATTCCATATATGATGGCCTAAAGAAAAAGAAAAGATGTTCATTTAAAGCAATGAAAATGTATTTATACCATTATACCAATACAAAACATCAAGCCATTATTATTAAACCTACACAAGCAACATGCCATTTATTCAGGCTTTGAAAGTCCAGGAGCACACACACTCAGTATTCAACAAGGTTAGCAGGCTCACCTCTGGAAAAATTACCCCACAGATGAACTGCACTTCATCTTACTCCACTTGTGTTGGAGTTCTTGCCAGTAAGGCTTTCAGATGGGCGAAGAGAGTCTTCTGTTCTTCTTCACTCTTTATGTAGATAGGCACCTGAGATGAGGGCTTCTCCAGTAACCACTTAGGTTTGCCGTTCAACACACTGTAAGGCAAGAGTTTGGAAATTGATTATTTAGTGTGTTGTGTGGCAAGAGCTAAGGAAATACTGGCAATAAATGGCAGTAGCATTAGATGCATGCATATGTTAAAGATAAAAATAGATTAAATGGTCTGGATAGTTAAATGGTATGTCTGATGGCATTTCTGTAGATGATAATCCTAACAAAGTGGTTGTGTGAATATTTTTTCACTTCGTCTATAGTGATGAGAAAATGTAAACATTTGAAAAGTACCACCAAATGCTGCTCAGGGGCCTGTATCACGAAGCGAGATCAACCTTTCCTGGGTTACCCAGACCTATCCTGGGTTGACTAACCCTAACAATGGCAATCAGGATAATCGGTATCACGACGCTGGATATCAACTCAGTAACTCAACCCAGAGTTGCTTTATCAAGAGCTGTGAACGCGCACGCAGCGGACCAATCACAATCATGAGAGAAGCGCAGCGTCACTGAGCGTCACAGAGCGCCGTATGTGAGGGGAGAAAAGTATTTCTCGTGAGGATCAGAGATTAATTCTACTAAAATACGAGGAGGAGAAAAACAGCATTAGAGAAAAGGCCAACACTGTGGCAGCTGCAGGAGGAGGAAACATGCGTGGCAACGCATAACGGGATGAATAATGTTTAGCTTTAGTTTAGATTAGTTTATTTGCGCATAATGTTAAAAACAGACAGTATAACATTTACAAGATTAAAAAAAGAAAAGTGCCAGAGAGGTTAGAAGCCACTTAAAGCTTATCAAAGAAATTCCCCTGTCAAAACATCAATGAAATCACATAATAGAGAAGAGAGAGAAAAAACGGGCCAGGAAAGAAGAAATAGAGGAGGAGAGAGGGAAAAATCAAGACAAAACAAGGTAGCAAATAAAATGATGTGTAGGTTAAATTACTCATCACTGGTTCAAGTAGCTACAGTACCTGTACATCTGACACTGATCACACCCTTGAATCCCATGATTACAATTATCGTCTAACATCATTCATTCATTTTCTAACCGCTTCATCCTCTTGAGGGTCACGGGGGGGCTGGATCCTATCCCAGCTGACATCGGGCGACAGGCAGGGTACACCCTGGACAGGTAGCCAGACTATCGCAGGGCTGACACATAGAGACAAACAACCATTCACGCTCACATTCACACCTATGGACAATTTAGAGTTATCAATTAACCTAGTTTAAATTTAGAGTTATCAATTAACCTAGTCCCCAATCTGCATGTCTTTGGACTGTGGGAGGAAGCCGGAGTGCCCGGAAAGGACCCACGCTGACACGGGGAGAACATGCAAACTCCGCACAGAGGGACTCCCATGCCCGGGATCGAACCGGAAACCCTCTTGCTGTGAGGCGAGAGTGCTAACCACCACACCACTGTGCCGCCCCGTCTAATATCATTGCGTCTGATAAATTGGTCTTCTTTGTCATAACGTTATATATGCTACAATAAAGCTTAAAGCTGACGCCACAATTGAATCATATCAACACCAAATTGATAGTCTGAATAAAATCATCCTGATATTGAGTTGTGTTAGAAATTAACAGCTGCATGCGCAAAAATATAACTGGTCTCCCTCTTTAAAAAACAAAAAGGAAAATCCCTCAAACACCATGAAGTGTAGACATGATAGGCTACTTTTCACATTTCCAGCAGCAAAGCTGTCAGTTAGGCCTATTATCTTTAACAGGGATCATTTCCTCCAACAACAAAAAAATGTTGGCACTAATTAATGGTGCTATTAAGTGTCCGCAAATGATCAGTTTCTTTCTTTTGAAGGGGTGGGATGAAATTTCGACTTCTTTCCACTCCTTTTTGAACAATCTTTCTTTGCACAATCCTCAGTGCAGTCAGTGACAGCCTGAAGGTGGAGTGGAACTTCATCAGTGATGGTCCTCCGTCTTGGCACTCGGAACACAGGTTCCAGGGCACCCTCAGGCAGACTTTTGGCCTCATTAGTCCAAAAGGCGAACCGCTGACCATGACTTAAAAACAAGCACAACAACATTAATCCAAAGTATCGCATTTACAAGTTAAGTCATTGGTGCACAACTGACATGAATGAATACTCCTAATCGAACCTGCCATACACAGTGTTACATGTCAATATTGATGGTTTACTCATTTATATATTTATTTAGATCCCCATTAGCCACTACAAAAGAGGCAACTGGTCTGTAGATTTAGTCAACAGATGTTATACTAGCGTACTACTAATCACTGGTTCATCACCTGTAGGTGATCCTAAAAATGTCAGTATTCTTAAAATAGATCTGAACATGTTGTTTAGGATTGTCATACCCTTCTATTTTGAATTGTTCCATTAGGAGAAGGCACCACCACTGGCGAATCAAAGGCATGTCCATCTGAAAAAATGTGACAGTGGTGGGAAGAATTTTTATCTCATAGTGAACCTGTTCTCTTCAAGATGAATAGTATATTGCCTCATAAGCAACATTTCTAGCCTAACCATATCTTTCTTTGTTTAACATTTTAAATTAAACTAACCTCCTCGAAAGCAAAGCTCTGCCTTGTCACAATCGAAAGGGTATACTGGAACACAGGGGATGGAAAACAAGACAAGTTAACTGATCAATTTACTTACAATGTTGACAGAAGCCTGCATATACTCTCCCAAGAAACTGAGACCTTACCATGAGCATAAAAATCCCGCAGTCATTTCCACACGTCTGGCGTGGCAAGCACTAAAATCAACCAAAAAAGAAGGTTAGAGTAGATATATGACTGAAAGGTTCTTCTATTTAAAGTGCACATTACAGGCAATATTTACATTTTTTGGTAAAATTAATTATGCATTTCTATTTACTGGAATATCATGCGCAGTCTTCTCTGTCCAGCTCCCTGGGTCAATTTGCTGAGCAATATTTCTAGAGAGAAATACAAACATTAATTAAAAAAACATATTGTAGCATTAAGTTACACTTCTATAGTATTACAGTGCATAAGTCTAGAGTGGCTGCCACATGTTCGTGTCAGATTCAGTTCACAAAATAAGGGATCTTCTTAGTGGGGTTGACCTGAGGGAAGCAGGCCTGAAGAGATGAAAATTTAAAAGCAGTCCTAAACACTGAGAAAATATCACCAATCAGAAGAAAATAGTAAAAAAAAAAAAATTGTGAAAGATAAAAGTGACAGCCACTCAGACATACAGCAAAATGGACATACAGGCTACAGGAACGTAGCCCAAAATATACCAGTACAGACTATAGGAACGTAGCCCAAAATATACCAGTACAGGCTATAGGAATGTAGCCAAAACATGACAAGCCATATGAACGTGGCACACAGTATGTCTCATTTGTGGACCTAAAAATGGTTCTGTACTCAGCATCGCCAAACCCAGACTCATGCATAGAGTACTGCGAGTCTAGAAAGATGATCTCTCTCAGGAGTGGCTTCATGATCTACAATATAGTGTGATAGGTAAAGAGATGCACAAGAGTTTAAAAGTCATTAGGACAGGGCCTAGAGCTGGAGTTGAGAAAAGCACACAAAACAACGTAAAAGTAAAACAAAATCCATTATAATTAAACAGAATGCTTTTTCTGTGTAATTTAGGCTTTAGTAAAAAAAAAAATGTTATATACAAGTTGCTGACCTGCTTCATGAATCACTTTCAGGCATTCATTTCCAATCTGCAAGAAAAAAATTCAAACTCATCATGAACAAACCAAAGCTAATACATCATGGTGTTGCCTTCTTTTTGTTCATCATCACATGCTACTCACCTGAGAGTTCATGTCTCTTAGCAACCCCAAGCTGCAGAAATCTTCCCGAGTGAGACAAACAGGTCCTTCTTTCAGAATGATTTCTGCCATAGGCCGTTTTGTGTCCAGCATGTAATTGAGCTGCAAATAACAGTTAAATTAGTCAGTAATAGTGTATGGCATAACAGAAACTTCACATTTTTATTAATTAGCTTACCAGTTGGTCCTGGATAGGGTTCCAGCCATTTTCCCAGGGCTTTATTGCCACCAAATATCCAAGGGCCATTGTCGGGGACACGCTGTGGGCAGCGGCTGGGGGCACGCTGTGGCCAGGGGCCGGGGATACTGATTCCACTGAAAGTTAAGTAAAAAATCACAATAAAGATTAACAGTCATACATGTCAATAATAATAACATGCTAAAAAAATGTTGAACCATCAAGTGAAAGATGTTTCTGACCATGACATATGAACCTCCTGCCAAACAGAAAAACAAAGCTAAGAACTTGACAGAACAAAAGCTCCACAAGCCCCCATAATTACTCACCAGCAGGTGCATCAGTGTCCATTGAAACAGGTCCAACAGTGGTAGATGTCTCTGAAGATGCAAGATTCCCTAAAAATATGCACACATATATCAACAATGAAATACAAGTAAATATCATGTACTGCATAGCAGAATATGATTGCACGGAAAATCTGTATTTGAAAAGTTACCCAAAACTGCTTGGCCATAGCTGTTCATTGCTACCCTGGTTCCAAAAACCTTTGTAATTTTGTCCAGGCGTTGTTTGTTTTTTATGAGCATTGTAGTGGTGGATGATATTTCTCAGATAATACCATGTTTAAAAAGTATTTTTTTTTTCATGTTTGCAAACAGCTGTTCTGCTACTTGACTGTTTACTTTTCCAGCAAGTTGCGGCACTAGGCCAAGCTTCCTCAGGGCTACTCAGCCATCCTTTGTGTTGTCCTCATGAAATCGATCATATAGAGCATAATGCTCAGCTGAACCCATTGTTGTTGTCTGGGACCAGTTTCCTGAAGTTTAGCCAAGGTAGTGACACCTTCAGGTGCCCAGCTTTGACCAGGGCTATATTTTCTTCAGCTGGGTCCCTTAAACGTCCTTCAAAGGGTTTGAAGGACAACCTCTCTGGATCTCTAAGGTTCATGTGTGTTGCTAGTCCACATGCAAAGTCATAAATGACTATATTAGGCATGTGTTTCCAGGAAAGTAGGAGGTCAGTGAAGTCCCATGGGCTTTCTGCTCGAATGTTACACTTTATACTATATACAATGCCACATGGGCACATGATCACACCCCAACCATCTGAGATGGAAAAAAAAGACAGAAATGAAAGAGATTATTAAAGGACAACCCCTTACAGTGTCATTATGGAATTCCATTTCAGATAATCAGACAATAATACTGTCAACTTTAGAATTCATTTCCCCTTATTATTATTTTTAAGTTATTACCAATGGCAGTGGATTTTACATAAACTATGTGAAATTTTGCTCACCTGAAGCAGCCCAAATCTTCTGAAACACCTTGTCATATGACTCCCTTGACTTCATTTCGTTCGAAAGTCTAAGGAGAAGGTCAGTGCGTGATCTGGAGGAATCCAAACCACACTCTCTACATAATGTCCGAATGACCTGAACCTGTCAGAAAAAAGAGATATTGAACATACAAGGAAATGTGTGGGTTTTGGTAAATAATGGCCTGTAAATCACACTTTAAAATTACAATAAATGGTGTTTCTACCTTCTGCTTGTACAGTTCTTCTCTCAGTCGGTCCTCTGACACTGTTATTTCACTTTCCTCAGCTGGCTTTGGTTGACGGATCTTTTGGAATTCTGTGTTAATAGCAATGTTGGACCTGCGTGTGTTTTTCCCAATCCATGGGGCCCAGACATGGAAAGATGGTGCCACTGCAAATGGATTTTTTTTGGTGACCTTTGGAAATATCAAAACACAAAAAATGTCAATACGTCTCAGTTTATATTAAGTTTTATACTGTTAAATGAAAACCTCTTTAATATCTATTTCCATGCATTCACTTGTTTTTAACACAATTCTGCATTCATTAATTGTTGTGCTTATCTTGCATTACTTGTGACAAATCCTCTGCCGATCCTTTCCATTTAAAGTGCCTCCCAAAAACAGTCCAGGTCAACCTCTCTGTTGAAATCCTCCAGAGGTTGTGGAAGATCACTTACTAAAAAATGTGGAAAACATTAAACAATAGGTTAATTCTGAGAGTAATTGGGTTTATAAATAACATCTAAACTAGTCTATCTATGAAAGCATTATTACCTGACAAATGAAAGGCACCCTTCTTATAGAGGTCCATGATCACAACAGGGGGATGATCACCACACGTGACACACAAATACTGGTACTCATGTTCACAGAGAGCTTCAAAGTGAAGATACCCCTGAAGGACTGTGTCAGCTGAAGGGTATTTGAGTCCAGTGTTTAACTCCAAAAATTCCACAACTTTGCTCACTGCAGTATGAACCTAAGAGAGAAAGATAATACTGAAATAATAATAACAATAATACTGAAAACTGTATCAAAAAACTTTTTTTTCCCTTTTTTCTTTCTTTTGTTCTTTTCAAAAAAAAAAAAAAAAAAGGTTTCAATGATTAAAATTAAATCAAGTTAGATTTAATAATGACCTGCAACATGTTCCTGATGGTAAGGCATAACTGGATATTGAATATTATTTGATCACTGAAGTTGTGGAGGCCATCTTACCACTCTTGGTACCGGTAATGGGTCTCACATTGATGGCACGTTTTACTGTAGGTAGAGACATCTGGAATTCCAAAGATTCAACATGATTTACAGCAGAGTGTATAATACATGAAGCAGATCACATCTGTCACATTTGTTATAAGAAATCAGCTGATAAGCATCATTGACCTACCTTACTCAATATTTGTGTTGGTGAGGATCTTTGCTTTATTAGTTACGAGGACTGGGTCGCTCAAAGGCACTTTGCCCGGACAGTGCTGGCACAGCATCTCCTCAGGAATGAGATGCTTTCTGTGTTCTTTGTCCACTGGATGCAGTAAATGTTCTGGTAGAACTGCAGGTATTGTTTTAAACTTTAAAATGTACTGGACCATGCGCTTCATCTTTTGATAATCTTCTGGAGGATATGACACATCCCCCACATCATCTTCCTTGGGATTTTCATCTGCTGTCGATAGTGCTGTGTCCAGGCATTCCTCTACATCAGTGCTCCTTACTTTTCTAAACAGACTGCGGTGTGTTTGAAATAAGTGCCATTTGGCAATGTATTTGTGTGGGCATGATCTCTTTGTTTTGGTGCAAGGACAGTGCCATGAATTCTTTTTGGTATCATATGAAACTATCACTCTTCCCAGCTGACTGTAGTATGAAATGGTGGACTCATAAATGGAGATAAATTTTTTGGACTCGGGTGTCCCTCTTTTGGTGAGTATGGAAAGGGGCTTATGGTTGGTTGTGGCAAGATTTTGTTGATCAAGGCATAATTTCTTTTTATCTTCGCCAAACCACTTGCTTTATACCATCTCTGTTAGTGTTTCTTCCTGTAGTGGAGGACAGGCGACATACGATGAACAGTATGTTACTGATTTTAAGTGAACACACTGATAAGCTTTTGAGCCACTCCTCCATGCCAACTCCATGTTCACCTGGCACTCAGTAGATTCACAGAACACATGCTGATTTTCCCCCCATAGTTTATTTTGAACATGAAGAGGAGTACTGGTTCCAAGAAATGACTTTTGGACAGTAAAGATCCCATTTTCTGGATCTATGCATTCACTGTCAAGGTGGGAAGTAGCGGTTATGTCTTTGTGTTTGCTGATGTGCTTTCTTTCTATGTGTCTTTTTAAATTTCTCTTGTTCATCATGGCCAGGCATATGGGGCATTTTTTTTTTTAGCACAGGCTTTACACAGAGCCTTTTCACCTGTCCACTTGGGGTGGCTGGTGCAGTGAAGGATTGTACAGTGGCGGTTCTTAGAGGCAAGGCAGTGGAGGTTGTTGGTGCCAGGGGGGTGGTAGTCTCGCCACCCGACAATCAGAGATCTCCGCCTTCTGATAGTCCTGGGGACACTCCTTTCTAAAGTGTGTTTAACATACTGGCGAAAATGGCTGGCAACAAAGCAACGCCTCTTGCATTTTTGAAAAGGACACGCCTTCTCGGAAATGTACGCTCCCCCTTTTCTTGTCCGCAAGGAAACAAACACACAGAGAGAGAGATTTAACTCCATTTTATCAAACGTGTGCTCATCTGTGAAGAAAATACTTTTTCCAGCGGATGTCTTAGTTACAACATGATTGAGCTAACTGGAGTAGTTTCATGTCGTATCCGACAACGGGAGGCTTTTAACAGATGACGTTCAGATGTTAGCTTTGCTGCTAGTGTTAGCTGTCCCTGTCAACCGATGCTTTCTAGACATCGTGATTTTCCAAAACTGAATAAATACCACACATAGCAACACAAAACTGCTTTGCTAGCACAATCATGTTGTAACTAAGACATCCGCTGGAAATTTTTTTTTTTTTTTTCACGGACCATTTAATGAGTTTTACCTATTATTACCTATTACAGACACCGCTAACGGCTAAGAAATAGTAATGTTTGTTCAATCAGTGTGTTTATAGACTTTACAAACATACAACAAGGCGATTCCCTCTATAGTCCGGCCAGACGGATGAGTCATGGCCTTGTAAAAGATTATGTTTGTTTCTTATAGTTGGCGAGAATGTGTCGCCGCAAACGCGACAACACCCACTAACTTTGATGGCATTTTCTGCAAGCGCAGCTGAGCCATTTTGCTACACGTGTTTCTAGTGGGACCATGTTTACAAGCACAAGAGTTCAACGAGCCACCGAAGGACCGCCCTGCAGATTTACTATTGGTTCTGCAACGTAGGGAGTTTTTTAAAAACTCTGAAATTGTATCCGCCCATCTAAACACAAAATCAGGGAGAAAGTCATCAGTCTTTAGTTAAGCAAAGCCTCTAAAGACTGACTTGTGAGTGTCGGGGGGTGGAAGTTGTTGATGCCCGGGGGGTGGTTGACACAGCTGGGAAGTTGGCAGTGGTATTTTGTGGGGCACTGTGCTTTTTCTTGCAGAAATCCAGATGTTTCACAAAATCTAGTTTGCGCACCAGTGTTGCCCTGCAGTATGGACAGTGATAATGTAGCTGAGGCCTACAACCCAGTCCACATCTGTGAATGGTATATCCTTAAACATAAGAACATAGAATGAAGTATTATTATATTTTTTATATATATATATATATATATATAGACACAAATTGTCACTTACAAACACAAAAGCTCAATCAAGTATGAAGTTCCAGCAACCCTTTAACTACCCCAGGAGAATGTTTTCAAACAAAGCAGGGCTGCAGAAAGGACGGTGAAAGTCCTTACAGCATGTTGTGCATTTCTCCAGTTGGGGCAAAGTTTCCCCTTTCAGGATTGTTATGTGCACCTTAAAAAGAGAGTGCCTAATTAGTTTAAGTTAATATTTTTCATCCTTTTTACGCACATAAACAAAGCCAAAACCTAATAATAGACAAAAATACATTTCTGATCTTCTGCGCTGGATGAGCATGATTTCCGTCCACAAAATCTCTAAATATATGCTATAGAGTAATATCAACGTAGTGATATAAACACACGTGATATAGGCTATAATATTATGACTAATAAAGGAAAAATGTGTGTAGGTGTATTACATGATATATATGAATACAAAATTAACTTTTAGCATAAAGTACACTAATTGCCAATATGTAAACTGTTTCATGCTTGCATGAAAACGTAAGCCTATACATGTTTTTCTCATATCATCCACTTCATTACTTTAATCATTTATTCATGTTTAATTTAAAGCACATGCTAAAATTATTCGTCATCGCGCTTCGGTTTCATCAAACAAAATGTGCAGGTCAAACAGTTCATTGCTAACAAGCTAAACTATTACCTACTATTTTAACCCATATTTGACGTGCCTTTCAGACTATCATAGTAAAGACAGTCATATCATTTTAAACGTATCACTGTAAAACATCAACTTCGCTGTCTAATTCAAGTCAACAAAATAGTTTGATGGCATTAAACAAATAATGTGATTCACATTCAATACTAACTCGGATCGTCGTCGTCCATATTCAATAGTTGTTATAGTATGTTGGCTTCCAATGAAATAGAGGGCACTGTCGCGAAATACAAGGGGTCGAGAACTGCGGGTCCAGATCTGCAGGTCTGAATCTGCAGAGACCCATTGATAGCCTATCCGGTCAAACAGCGCCCTCTGCCGCACAACATTTTACATCCCATTCATCACGTGTCCTCTGAGCTCCTCACTGTATTCTCCTGTAGAGCTCTGTCTCATCTGTCATGTATCTGACATCAACATCTGCTGCATTTCTTAAGGTACCTGTGAGCCAGCCTTTTTTCTACCTCATCCAGCTGGCTGTTTTCACTGTTTTCAGCTTTTAAATAATGTTCATTGTAGTGGTAGTGGAGTGGTGACTGTAGCGGTATAGCCTGCTGTGGATGGCTCTCGTCTGTATGTGTGATGACACGCGACCTCAAACTGCTACACCTAATAAAAACACTACATTTGCTTATGACATAGTATCTCATCATTTTGATACCAAGGTCCATGAAGTTAGAGCCTGGGATACCTTGGAAGAGCAAGTCTGAGTCCTGTTTCAGAGACATGTTGCCATTTTTAACTTTGCACATGATACACACCAAATTAACAGTTTATTTCTCTTTTTCTTACCTGAGGAGGATCTTGCAGATTCAAACGCTGCCTTTAAAGGAGAAACAAAAGAAATAAACTATTTATTTGGAGCCCACAGAGCTCAGACCTCCTTTGTGCTCTGCAGTGAAGTATTTTTTGTCTTGCACCTCAATATTTTCTCCTTTCCTTTTCTGAGGTTTCATCAGAGATGAAAGTTTCATGGGCTGTTTGATCCAGCTCAAGGTTGTATCGGGTCTTCTTCTTTTCCAGATTTTCATCATTTGGATTTGTAGGTTTTCATAAAGGGTTGGAGCTTTATAACGTATTTTTACAACAATTTGTCTTTGTGGTTTTCTCCAGGCTCTGGTGGACTTCCCAAACTTCCAGATACCAGAAGCTGATCACAGGCCATGCCAACAATTCTCTCTCCTCTCTTCTCCACGTTCAACACCAACTCCTGCTTTTCTCAAAGCCATCAATCTGCAGTCATCACATCAGTCATTTCACTTCACAAGAATGAACATAAACAGATTCCTTAAAATCTGAGGTCTTTGTGGATTTGTGGGATTTTGAAATTTTGTAATTACACACTTAAGGCCTTTTTATTGCATTTCCTGTGACAGTTGATTCCACAGCTTTTGATGAAGCATTGATATTTACTGCAGTGAGGTTTTATCAGTCAGGGAGTTTTAGGGAAATTGAACAAATGCTGATCAACATTCAACCCTGCAGCTGCTTTCTTGTAGTCTCCAAATACCGGTGAAGCGTGCTCCCTGATGACGTCACCTCTGGAAAACCCCAAAACCTCTATGGATGAAGGGACCTCCCGCCGGGTGCGGTGGCGCGCGCCTGTAATCCAAGTTACCGGGAGGCTGAGGCTGGAGGATCGTTTGAGCTCAGGAGCTCTGAGCTGCAGCGGACTGTGTTGATCGGGTGTCCGCACTAAGTTCCGTATCGATATGGTGCTCCTGGGGGAGCCCGGGACCACCAGGTCGTCTAAGGAGGGGTCAACCGGCCCAGGTCGGAGACGGAGCAGGTCAAAGCCCCCGTGCCGCTCAGTAGTGGGATCGCGCCTGTGAACAGACGCTGCAGTGCAGCCTGGGTAATACAGCGGGACACAGTCTTTTTATACTCTTCTATACACACACGCTCAACAACAAAGTCTGCACATGTTACAGCAGCTTCATCACTGCCTCTTCATTTTATTCTTCACATCAAAACCCTCACAAACCACCTCTGTTTCTTTGTGCTACAGCGCCTCCACCTGGAGGAGAGGAGCAATGACCATCAATCACACCAGTCAGTGTAGCACCACAGACAGACTACAGCAGGGCTATTCTATTACGAATTCAGCTGGGCCGGGCTATCAATACACAGAAGCATAATAAAGTGGCATAAACAATACCTGATAACACATTCTCTCTCTACCAGCATCTCCCTCTCCCTACCTCTCCTCCACACACACACACACACACACACACACACACACACACACACACACACACACACACACACACACACACACACACACTTCACTCCCTGACGTTTTCCTTTTAGATCAGTTACACAGGATATACCTTGTTTTTGAGATTTAATTGCACTTACTCACAGTAACAAGCGTAGTTGTCATCAACTAAAGTAATCTTGAGGTTTTAATCCCTTCATCTGCACTGCGACCTCTCTGCTGATATCTGACTCACTCTGCTGTATGTGTGTGTGTGTGTGTGTGTGTGTGCATGTCGTTCTCTAATATTAGCTCTTAAATTGCTTTGTTATTTTCCTTTATTCATCACAAAGTGTCCTCCAGTGAACAGCTGAGCCATTTACCTGCTCAAAAACAGTTGAGCGTCCACACCATTTACTGTGACCCACGAATACACGCATCCTCCCACCTCCTGACCTCTCTGCATGTTCATGTACATGCTGCCCCCAAGTTCCCATCATGCACGCAGAACACACAGCAGACACATGGTAGCTTCATAATTTCCCTCACACCAG